>NC_088242.1:58783825-59083825 GCF_036934945.1 Oncorhynchus masou masou
ATGTTCACGTGGGTGTGAGGACTGAAACAGACAGAGATCTCTTTGGGCAGGTGGGGGGAATACTGCAGGAAGTGTGTCACCAGACCCTTTCCCTTCCCTCCGGTCCAGACAAACTCATACACACGTTTCTGTACAAACACACTAAAATTAGCTCTTTCCCTCCACCTCCTCATTGTTTTCCCCATAGGCCTGAGAAAGGAATGGCCCGTCTTCCCAGAATGAGGACGGCAGTGTGTGTGTGTGGTGGTGCACTCCCTTACAGACGGAAAAATAACTGTACCATAACAAAAGAGTGAGTGGCCTTGACATTTCCCGAACCGTATTACCCATGAGGCTGGAGAAAAACACTTACAGGCAAACACGTCTGATAATGTGAGACAAAAACCTATTATATCAAATTGACCATTCACATCCTGGATAAAAGAAAACAACGCTGAGGCTGCACTGCCAACTTCACATTATCTGTAGAAAACAAGTCATTGGCCAGATGAAGTCAGATGAGTGGATATAATGCAAGGACAGAAAATGTATGCACACGCACTACTGTAAGTTGCTCTGGATAAGAGCGTCTTCTAAATGACTCAAATGTCAAATGTAAATGTCAAGATAATGTCATGGGAAAATAAGGGAAACCATAGGAATGTTTTCTTTTCTACATCTACTATTAGAATAAACAGGGGGAAACAAAATATATTCAATTGTATTATATAATTTGCTTTATTACAATGCCAGAAATTGGCTATGAAACACCAGTGGTTGCAGACTCCCCACAACTGCTTTTTATCAAAGGCATTTCATCTCAGATATTTTTGTGAGCTTTCAGTGCCATCTAGTGGAGTTGTTGGGAACTGGAATTGTTAATATTCAAAGGTTAAAGCAAGGCTGTCACATACCTGTTGTATCTTCCATAGAAATGCACTGTTACATTCTGAGAGTTAGAATAATCTCAGCACAGGAGGTACATAAAAAAATCATTAGATCAGAGAAAGCCTGCAGGTCCTGATCTTCTTGATCCCTGCTTTTTAAATCTGGCTGCTGATTTCATAGCTGAGCCACTTACATATCTGTTCAATCTAACCCTGGAATGTAATGAAATTCCAAAGATCTGGAAATCAGCATTTGTCCGACCCCTTTTAAAAGGGGGAGATTCAACTCTTTTAAATAATTATAGGCCAATCTCAAAGCTGTCTCCACTGGGGAAAATACTTGAAACCCTTGTGAGTGAACAACTAAAATAGTTTTTACAGTTGAAGTTGGAAGTTTACATACACTTAGGTTGAAGTCATTAAAACTTGTTTTTCAACCACTCCACAAATTTCTTGTTAACAAACTATAATTTTGACAAGTCGGTTAGGACATCTACTTTGTGCATGACACAAGTCATTTTTCCAACAATTGTTTACAGACAGATTATTTCATTTATAATTCACTGTATCACAATTCCAGTGGCTCAGGAGTTTACATACACTAAGTTGACTGTGCCTTTAAACAGCTTGGAAAATTCCAGAAAATTATTGCATGGCTTTAGAAGCTTCTGATAGGCTAATTGACATCATTTGAGTCAATCGGAGGTGTAACTGTGGATGTATTTCAATGCCTACCTCAAAACTCAGTGCCTCTTTGCTTGACATCATGGGAAAATCAAAAGAAATCAGCCAAGAACACTGAAAATAAATTGTAGACCTCCACAATTCTGGTTCATCCTTGGGAGAGATTTCCAAGCCCCTGAAGGTACCACGTTCATCGGTACAAACAATAGTATGCATGTATAAACACCATAGGACCACGCAGCCGTCATACTGCTCCGGAAGGAGACGCGTTCTGTCTCCTAGAAATGAATGTACTTTGGTGCGAAAAGTGCAAATCAATCCCAGAACAACAGCAAATGACCTTGTGAAGATGCTGGAGGAAACAGGTACAAAAGTATCAATATCCACAGTAAAACAAGTCCTATATTGACATATCCTGAATGGCCGCTCAGCAAGGAAGAAGCCACTGCTTCAAAACCACCATAAAAAAGCCAGACTACGGTTTGCAACTGCACATGGGGACAAAGATCGTACTTTTTGGAGAAATGTCCTCTGATCTGATGAAACAAAAATAGAACTGTTTGGCCATAATGACCATTGTTCTGTTTGAAGGAAAAAGGGGGAGGCTTGCAAGCCGAAGAACTCCGTCCCAACCGTGAAGCACGGGAGTGGCAGCAACATGTTGTGGGGGTGCTTTGCTGCAGGAGGGACTGGTGCACTTCACAAAATTGATGGCATCATGAGAAGGAAATTGATGTGGATATATTGAAGCAATGTCTCAAGACATCAGTCAGGGAGTTAAAGCTTGGTCGCAAATGGGTCTTCCAAATGGACAATGACCCCAAGCATACTTCCAAAATTGTGGCAAAATGGCTTAAGGACAACAAAGTCAAGGTATTGGAGTGGCCATTACAAAGCACTGACCTAAATCCTATAGAACATTTGTGGATAGAACTGAAAAAGCGTGTGCGAGCAAGGAGCCTTACAAACCTGACAAACCTGACAGTTAAACCAGCTCTGTCAGGAGGAATGGGACAAAATTCACCCAACTTATTGTGGGAAGCTTGTGGAAGGCTACCCGAAACATTTGACCCAAGTTAAACAATTTAAAGGCAATGTTACCAAATACTTATTGAGTGTATGTAATTGGGAATTTGATTAAATAAATAAAAGCTGAAATAAATTATTCTCTCTACTATTATTTTGACATTTCACATTCTTAAAATAAAGTGGTAATCCTAACTGACCTAAGACAGGGAATTGTTACTGGGATTAAATGTCAGGAATTGTGAAAAACTGAGTTTAAATGTAGTTGGCTAAGGTGTATGTAAAATTCTGACTTCAACTGTATATACTAACTCTATTTTATCAATGTACATTGATGGTACATTGATACACTGATGGTATCAATGTACCATCAATGTATCAATGTCGGGCTCCAGGAAGAAGCATAGCACAATTACATCAGCCATGAAGGTTTTAAATGATATCACTGAAGCCCTTGTCAAAAAACAGCACTGTTTCTCACTTTTTATTGATCTCTCTAAAGCTTTTGATACAGTTGATCATGCTATACTGTGGCAGAGACTGTCGAGTGTAGGTCTTTCAAAGCATGCAGTTGCATGGTTTGTTAACTATCTGTCTGACAGAACTCAGTGCACTCAATTTCATGGGTTCATGTCTGTTAAATTGTCTGTCTGTAATGGTGTGCCCCAGGGCACTGTACTTGGTCCCCTCTTATTCTCTATTTATATAAATAATTTAGGCAAATATGTGCAGAATGCACAGCTTTACTTTTATGCTGATGATACTGTTATTTATTGTTGTGCCTCGTCTCTCACAAAAGCTTTCCAGAACTTGCAAACTGCTTTTATACTGTTCAACATACCTTGTGTCAATTAAAGCTTATCCTCAACACTGACAAACCTAAACTAATGGTGTTTTCTAATGAAAGAAATAGACCTCTGAACCTCTCACCTATTACTACCTGTCAGGGCAATGAGATTGAGACTGTAACCTCATATAAATAACTTTGAATTTTAATTGATGACGGCCTCTCTTTTAAATTGCAAATTCAACCATTTACAAAACAATTGAAGCTGAAGTTGGGATTTTATTTTAGGAATAAGGCTTTTCTGCTTTTCTTTTGAAGCTAGAAGGAGGCAAGTATCAGCTACATCTATGCCTTTACTAGATTATGGGGATATTTTATATATGAATGCTTCCGCTCAGTGTTTGAGATCAATTGACACCCTTTACCATAGAGCATTGAGATTTATTTTAAACTGCAAAACCCTTACGCACCACTGCACTTTGCATACCAGGGTTGGCTGGCCTTCTCTAGTCACTCGTAGGTTCAGTCACTGGTATACCTTTATTTACAAATCAATGTGGGGTTTACTACCATTTCATTTGGGCATTTATATTGTTCAGAAATGTGGTGGGTACTCTCTTCGTTCGCAGGACGAACTGTTCCAAATGTCCGAATTGAATTTGGTAAAAGGGCTTTTATGTACACTACGCCATCGTCTTGGAATGCCTTACAAAATACTTTTAAACTGGAAGAACTTGTCCCGATTGGTGTTTTTAAATCACTGATGAAGGATTTTGAGACTGATTCCCTGACTTGTCAATGTTTTTAATTATCTGTTTTATGATTTTGTTATACTTTTGTGAATTCTATTGTTTTTACTAGATTACTTGTAGTTTTTCATGTTGTCTATCTATAATTGTGTAATGACTTGAAATATCAATCCTGGCGAATAAAGGTTAAATAAAAACATATATATAATAATAATTACGTATATTACTTTATACTAATACAATTGTCCAGAGAAAAATATTTTGTTTAACAAGTCATTTAAAACAATCTAAAGAAAGATAGGGGTAACAATTATTTGCACCCTTGTTTTCAATACTCCGGCACCCTACCCTTGTGAAGATAACAGCAATGAACCAATTTATAAAATGTTTTATGGGATTGGAGAACACATTGGGAGGATCTTAGACCCCTCCTCCAAATAGAATCTTTCCAGATCCTAGATATACTTCATCTTCGCCAGCGGCCGCCCACCCATTAGGGCGTCAGGGGCAGCGACCACTTGTGATTGGTAAAAAAACACATGTGATTGGTAACAATAATATAATTCATGGATTATGTTTGAAATGCTCATAAAAGTGCTGTAAATGTGAATATTTTCCTGTTTTAAAAAATATATAGATCAAAACAAGCTGTTTTTCATCATATGATGCATTTTGCATCATCATGATGATGTGGCAAGTGACACTTTGCTTACTGAAAATCCAATATCTTGAAAACTTGACTGCTGACACTCAAAATATGTTGGGACTGTATCAACAGTGGACTAATGAAAAAAATATCAAAAGATAGTTTTGAGTCGTGTTTTCCTTTAACAAGGGCCCAGGAGCAGTGGAAGCAAATAGCCCCATAACATCAAAGATCCATCACCATATTTTACAGTTGGTATGAGGTACTTTTCTGCATATTATTAATAAGAGAACACTCCCATAAAACTTGAATTTACTTTGTGGAGGGTAAAAACATTTGACCTTTGGGTGAATATTTTGAACAAGCTTGCAAGGCCTGACGAAGAAAGCGTTGAAGATCAATGTAGTCTCGCTTTGACTCTAAGCTCATGATGTGGGCTATCAGGTGTTTATGTACAGTCACATGCTCATACAAAAGCAGGAGTGCAGAGAGATAACACCAAAACAGAAAGCACAGAGATCACAGAGTGTACATTCGTTTTTTTTTTTTTTTTTATTTAACCTTTATTTAACCAGGAAAGGCCAATTGAGACCCAGAGTCTCCTTTTCAAGGGAGGCCTGGCCAAGAAGGCAGCAACAATCAATATATGACATAATTAAAACATACAATACAATACAACAACATGATCCAGCCTAAAAAAAGCATTTACACTCCATAACAGAGTCTCTCATCAATATTTTAAATTCATTCAGTGGCACTAACACATCTAGATGAAGCATGGATCGTAGATTATTCCATGCGTCTGGTGCACAAGAAGAGAAGGCAGACTTGCCTAATACTGTGAATGTCCTGGGGACTTTAAGTAGCAACCACCTAGCAGACTGGGTCTGGTAACTGCTGGTGGTGAAGGAGACCAGACTACAGAGGTAAAGAGCGAGTTAACCAAAAAGGGCTTTGTATATGAACACATACAAAAGTATCTTTCTGCGCATATAAAGTGAGGTCCAACCCACCATTTGGTACAATGTGCAATGGTGGGTGAGTGACTTGGCATTTGTAATAAAGTGCAAGGATGCATGATAAACAGAGTCCAGTCTCTGTAAGACGGAGGAGGTTGCATGCATATACAACAAGTCACCATAATCATTTACAGAGAGAAAAGTGTCCTGAACAAGCTTCTTTCTAGCCATAAGCGGGAAGCAAGCCTTATTACGAAAATAAAAACCCAATTTCAATTTAAGCTTTGTCACAAGATTATCCACATGAACTTTAAAGGACAACTTGTCATCCAACCAAATACCTAGGTATTTATAGGATGACACTTTCAATGGATAAGCCACCAGTGACAGTGTATTAGTATAGACCCCTTTCTGTTTTTGCAAACATTGCCGCTTGGGGGCGTTATACACAATTTGGTTGCAGAACACAAGAGTTCTCATAGACAACCAGCAAAAATGTTTTTCACATTACTTATGAATGCATTTCACACTACTTTTGGATTAAGAGTGGATTTTAAGGCTCGTAGGAACGTCCTGCTTAATATAATGCTTGTGTCATCGTCGCAAATCAACTACATTATACTTTTAAAAAACACTTCAACTTCAACCAGTAAAATGGATCTTTGGCTAGCTTTGCTCCCAGTCTCTTTCAATGAGCTGTATCCAAAACAGGTATTTTAAAAATATCATAACCAAATATAATCTTAGCGAATGTTCAAGCAATAATCAAAGCAACATTGCAAGCGTATTGTATGGGACCGTTTAAATGTTCCATTAGAGGCCATGAAATTCAGTACTTATCTCTAAAACAAAAGTAATTTAGGTCAAAATGGAAGGACTAACAGTACAGATACAGTGCCTTGCGAAAGTATTCGGCCCCCTTGAACTTTGCGACCTTTTGCCACATTTCAGGCTTCAAACATAAAGATATAAAACTGTATTTTTTTGTGAAGAATCAACAACAAGTGGGACACAATCATGAAGTGGAACGACATTTATTGGATATTTCAAACTTTTTTAACAAATCAAAAACTGAAAAATTGGGCGTGCAAAATTATTCAGCCCCTTTACTTTCAGTGCAGCAAACTCTCTCCAGAAGTTCAGTGAGGATCTCTGAATGATCCAATGTTGACCTAAATGACTAATGATGATACATACAATCCACCTGTGTGTAATCAAGTCTCCGTATAAATGCACCTGCACTGTGATAGCCTCAGAGGTCCGTTAAAAGCGCAGAGAGCATCATGAAGAACAAGGAACACACCAGGCAGGTCCAAGATACTGCTGTGAAGAAGTTTAAAGCCGGATTTGGATACAAAAAGATTTCCCAAGCTTTAAACATCCCAAGGAGCACTGTGCAAGCGATAATATTGAAATGGAAGGAGTATCAGACCACTGCAAATCTACCAAGATCTGGCCATCCCTCTAAACTTTCAGCTCATACAGGGAGAAGACTGATCAGAGATGCAGCCAAGAGGCCCATGATCACTCTGGATGAACTGCAGAGATCTACAGCTGAGGTGGGAGACTCTGTCCATAGGACAACAATCAGTCGCATATTGCACAAATCTGGCAAGAAGAAAGCCATTTCTTAAAGATATCCATAAAAAGTGTTGTTTAAAGTTTGCCACAAGCCACCTGGGAGACACACCTAACATGTGGAAGAAGGTGCTCTGGTCAGATGAAACCAAAATTGAACTTTTTGGCAACAATGCAAAACGTTATGTTTGGCATAAAAGCAACACAGCTCATCACCCTGACCACCCTGACACCATCCCCACTGTCAAACATGGTGGTGGCAGCATCATGGTTTGGGCCTGCTTTTCTTCAGCAGGGACAGGGAAGATGGTTAAAATTGATGGGAAGATGGATGGAGCCAAATACAGGACCATTCTGGAAGAAACCCTGATGGAGTCTGTAAAAGACCTGAGACTGGGACGGAGATTTGTCTTCCAACAAGACAATGATCCAAAACATAAAGCAAAATCTACAATGGAATTGTTCAAAAATAAACATATCCAGGTATTAGAATGGCCAAGTCAAAGTCCAGACCTGAATCCAATCGAGAATCTGTGGAAGAACTGAAAACTGCTGTTCACAAATGCTCTCCATCCAACCTCACTGAGCTCGAACTGTTTTGCAAGGAGAAATGGGAAAAAATTTCAGTCTCTCGATGTGCAAAACTGATAGAGACATACCCCAAGTGACTTACAGCTGTAATCGCAGCAAAAGGTGGCGCTACAAAGTATTAACTTAAGAGGGCTGAATAATTTTGCACGCCCAATTTTTCAGTTTTTGATTTGTTAAAAAAGTTTGAAATATCCAATAAATGTTGTTCCACTTCATGATTGTGTCCCACTTGTTGTTGATTCTTCACAAAAAAATACAGTTTTATATCTTTATGTTTGAAGCCTGAAATGTGGCAAAAGGTCGCAAAGTTCAAGGGGGCCGAATACTTTCGCAAGGCCCTGTAGATAGCAATAAAAAATGTACCATAGAGGCTCAGAATAAGTTAGAGGAAAAACTAAAAGAAATGGAGGAACTTATTCAAGAAAGATCAAGTGTAATATATTATTTCATAAATTCAACATAGAAACATAAAATTATTTATGAAAGTCAACCATGATTCACCAAACAATATTTTGAAAGAGGAAGTAAAGTACTTTAAGCATATGTTTTTGTTTCAGTCTCCTCCATCTCCACTTACCGAAGTTAGTTGTGTGGATTTTTTTCCGATCAATAACGTAAAATAAACAGCAGTACAGAAAGGGTCATGTGAAGGCCAAATTACAGAGGAGGAACTTATTGATGCGATTAAAGCCTTTATGTTCGGGAAGATTTCCGGGGCTGGATGACATACCAGTGGAGGTATACCAAACCTTTTTTGATGTAATTCAGAAGACCGTTATTAGCATGTTTTAATAACCAATCCTATATAAATGGTAGATTATCAGACACTCAACAAGGTCTGATTTCATCATTTCAGATACAGGATCCAAGTGGTAAATACAAAGATCCATTCCATATGAAAAATATGGGAAACCAGGCCTGGTATTCGTAGCTAACTTTGAAAAGGCCTTTGATAAAGTACGACTGAAGTTTATAGTATATGAATGCCTGGAATATTTACATTTTGGAGATTCAAAATTCAAAATACAGAAATATTCATAATAAACATTCATAAAAAATACAAGTGTTATACATCGGCTTAAAGATGAACTTCCTGTTAATCCAGCCTCTTTGTCAGATTTCAAAAAGGCTCTATGGCGAAAGTATACCATGCGATTATCTGAGGACAGCGCCCGCTTACAAAAGCATACAAACATTTTACAACCAAGTAAAGAAATTACAAAAGTCAGAAATAACGACAAAATTAATCACTTACCTTTGAAGATCTTCATATGGTTGCAGTCACAAGAGTCCCAGCCAGCTACATAATAAATGTTTGTTTTGTTCGATAAAGCCCCTCCAAAAACTCTATTTTGTTGGCGCGTTTCGTTCAGTAATCCACTGGCTCAAAGATGGTCAAAACATGCAGACGAATACATCCTAATAGTACCAGTAAAGTTCGTCGAAACATGTCAAACGATGTTCATAGTTAATCCTCAGGTTGTTAATTGTCTAAATAATCGATAATATTTCAACCGAACAATAGCGTATTCAATAGAAAGGAAAAACAACGAAGGGCGCGCACTCGGTCACATGCGCAAACCAGCACTGCATGATTATATAGTCCACTGACAGAAAGGTTTCATTCTTCTTAATTTTTCATGAAAACAAGCCTGAAACAATGTCTAAAGACTGTTGACATCTAGTGGAAGCCATAGGAACTGCAATATGGATCCTAACCATTAGATACTCTATAGGCAGTCAATTGAAAACTACCCACATCAAAAAAATCTCACTTCCTGGATGGATTTTCCTCAGGTTTTCACCTGCCATATCAGTTCTGTTATACTCACAGACATCATTGTAACAGTTTTAGAAACGTTAGAGTGTTTTCTATCCAAATCTACCAATTATATGGATAATCTAGCTTCTGGGCCTGAGTAACAGGCAGTTTACTATGGGAACGCTTGTCATCCAGACGTCAAAATACTGCCCCCAAGCCATAAGAAGTTAGATATGAATTTGGGGGGGCATAAATTATTAAATATGAAATAATTAAAGCTGGTTGAGAGAATGCCAAGTGTGTGCAAAGATGTCATCAAAGCAAAGGGTTGCTACTTTGAATAATCTCAAATATAAACTATATTTTTATTTATTTAACACTTTTTTGGTTACTACATGATTTCACATGTGTTATTTCATAATGTTGATGTCTTCAGTATTATTATACAATGTAAAACATTGTAAAAATTAAGAAAAACCCTTGAATGAGTAGGTGTGTCCAAACTTTTGACTGGTACTGTATATATTTACAAAAATTATTTTAGGGGGATTTGAAATTATGCAGACAATTACATTGATTGAAGCTACAAGCTATCTGCAATATTAAAGCTGATCTAACCCCTAAAAATAATAATTTAAAAAAATAATTAAACCACAATTTAATACAACTTTGAAAGCATATGATAATATCTTGTTATGTAATAACTATATAAATCATGGCGATTGGGGTCTTTCTGCACCCAAAAATGATGTCAGTGAGTTGTGTACTGAAGAGGGGCCTATTTTGTAGCCTGTTCAGTAGGGCCTCTGTGGGAAACTTAAAGACGGGTTCCTCATTCTGAAACAAAACACCATTCATACATTAGTCCATTATGAGAGAGATGCAGCTGCAGGAATGTAGTCACTGTAATTCATGGCTTACAATTCACGAGGTGGTAATAACCCATGTTTATTACATGCAAATTGAACAGACTAATAAAGCTCTCAATAGTTATAATGAACTGCGTGAGTTGCGCAACACAAGGGGTTGAGAGTGAATTAAAGCCAGTTAGTCAGTGAGAGAGACAGAGGACTCAGCTCAGTACAACCATCACAATTACAACACAACACAGAGCCACTGATTCATCCAGCCCCGCTATGCTATCCCAGGGTGCCCCGCTCCTTCCCAGGGCAGAGAGAACATAAACAGATCCTTTGTTATGGCCTCAGAGGAAGGCTCATACTAACACCAGGCCACCAGGCAAAACTTTCAGACCCGGCCTACTTGGTGTGGTTGAAGATGTTTTCCCTCAGAAATAAATGCCTCAAATGCCAACACACAAGAGTTGAACTTACATGTGAGTTAAACTGACATATTATAGTGTGAAGGCTGGGGATATCTTGATGGACATACCAACAAAAGCAGACTATGGATCGAATGCGGAGGAGTGTAGAGTGTGTTTACAGAGACCATGTTAAGGAAATGCACCTATCAGAGTGGTTAAAGGTGATTTCAACCACAGAGGGCTACAGCATCATATGGTGCAGACTAGGGTTGGTCGGTATACCGTATATACTGTACTCAGCGGTATTTTGAAGTACCCTCGGTATGATTTTCCAATACCGTCAAAACCGAAAAAATATATAATAATTTAAATATTTGTACTGTTTAAATAAATACATGCAGTCAACTTTTGCTCTAGGTAATAGATAAAGCAGATCGCATTCATCATTTTGCCTTTTAGATTATTTTTCATTGTGAAGCTTACCGGTACTCGTTTCCCAGTTACGTTTGCCAAATAAATTCTGTGCTAAATAAATTCTCCCCAGCTGGGCAGCTGTCATTAGGCCCAACACTCTTGAAGTAGCTTGAATGAATAGGTTCACTGCAGTAAACGCGTGTCTCGGTCTTGGCCACTTAACTCCGCCATGGCAAAAACTGTGTGTACAGTTTTCGAACCATACCGCAATTCTGAGTGTAGAGTACACTGCCCGTTTACAAGTCAATTGGCTCATTTTCATGCCTCTGACATGCGCTAATGATAAATAATGGTGTAACTGTCGATAGTTTTCTCTGCAATTAGTGTTAATTATTGTGATTGGCTCACATTTGAATGGTACGGTGTACCCCCACTATTTTATTTTCCCGGGACGCTGTACCGGACCATACCGGCTTACTTTCACCCCTGGAATCAACTGTGTTAGTTATGGAACACATCAAACAAGTGGACTGTCTGGGGGTACTCGAGGAGAGTTTTGGGAAACACTACGCATCTGCAGCCAGATATTCAGGCAATAATCAAGATGCTCAATCGCTGAGCAACAATGTATCATGTCAAGTGGAAGGAATATCTAGTTAAGGATGTGTAATTATGAAGTATAGTCAATTCAAATGCTCTCCTCTTAGACAAACAACTGTGGTTCAGCTCAAGCTCAGGTTTATTTCTAGAAAAGCTGCAAGACAGATTTTACAGGGATAAAATAGTGTAATAAGTCAGTCTTATCAGTAATAAGGTTACAATACATGTCCAAAGGTATGTGGACACCTGCTCGTCGAACATCTCATTCCAAAGTCATGGTAATTAATATGGAGTTGGTCCCTCCTTTGCTGCTAGAACAGCCTCCACTCATCTGGGAAAGCATTCCACTAGATGTTGGAACATTGCTGCGGGGACTTCCATTCCATTCAGCCACAAGAGCATTAGTGAGCTGATGTTGGGCGATTAGGCTTGGCTCGCAGTCTGCGTTTTAATTCATCCCAAAGGTGTACGATAGGGTTGAGGTCTGGGCTCTGTGCAGGCCAGTCAAGTTCTTCCACACCGATCTCGAGAATCCATTTCTGTATGGACCTTGCTTTGTGCATGGGGGCATTGTCATGCTGAGACAGGAAAGGGCCTTCCCCAAACTGTTAGAACCACAGAATCATCTAAAATGTCATTGTATGCTGTAGCGTTAAGATTTACCTTCACTGGAACTAAGGAGCCCAAACCATGAAAAACAGCCCCAGACCATTATTCCTCCACCAAACTTTACAATTGGCACTATGCATTTGGGCAGGTAGTGTTCTCCTGGCATCCGCCAAACCCAGATTCATCCGTCGGACTGCCAGATTGTGAAGCGTGATTCATCCCTCCAGAGAACACGTTTCCACTGCTCCGGAGTCCAATGGCGGCTAACTTTATACCACTCCAGCCAACGCTTGACATTGTGCATGGTGATCTTAGGCTTGTGTGCGGCTGCTCGTCCATGGAAACCCATTTCATGAAGCTCCCAACGAACAGTTATTGTGCTGACGTTGCTTCCTGAGGCTGTTTGGAACTCAGTAGTGGGTGTTGCAACCTATGTATAGTCTATGGAGATTGCATGTCGGTGTGTTCGATTTTATACACCTGTCAGCAACAGGTGTGGCTGAAATAGCCAAATCCACTAATTTGAAGGGGTGTCCACATACTTTTGTATATATATACTGTATATATATATACAGTGGGGCAAAAAAGTATTTAGTCAGCCACCAATTGTGCAAGTTCTCCCACTTAAAAAGATGAGAGAGGCTTGTAATTTTCATCTCCCACGTAAAAAAACTTGCACAATTGGTGGCTGACTAAATACTTTTCTGATTAGGCTATTTCTGTTAGTACAGACACTGTCTTAAACGGTCACCTCACTACTCTATCCTGGAGGTGACATTGCCCAAAGGCAACGTTTTCCTTAATCCGCAGGTAGGAAGGTTATAGTTGCCTCTGCTTTTAATAAAATATTTGCTGTGCTCCATGTCGTTTGCAAAACCACAGTTAATCTCCCCAGGTTGGAAGAGATAAGACTGGGCCATGTCAGTGTTCCACCTCTCTCTCCCTGTAGCATGCCCAGGCACAACACTGTATTGTGTGTTTACAACATGGTTCCTCACAGTCAGTCACTGGGGGATTCCTTTCTATTCCCTCAGTTCAAGGCAAAGCCTAGAACCCCTCAGAAAGAAGGAACATTAGTCAACAGTTGACAAGGAGGAGGAGGGGGAGAGATCAAGAAGAAAGAAGTGGAAGAGGGGGCAGGGTATTAGATAGGCAACCAACTTTTGTTTATGTGCTATGAATTGACATATCAAGTGAAAAGTGGGCATTTTGTTCTGTATTGAAGTAGAAAAATATTCTGTCCCTTGAGGCATTGTGGTAAATTACACAACAGGTTAGGGCTTGTCTGCAACCTTCTTCCACTTCCTACCTGACTGTTCGGCAGTCTAGTGCAATGCAATCTTCATTATGTAAACACATACTACAGGTGTTGACCATTACATACTTTCACAATGGCTCAATAGATCATATGTTCACCCAATGACATAAAAAGGTATGTGAAGCAGTAAGGGACAGATCAAAATGTACTGGGGGTGGGGGGCTGGTCCAACTTAAGGTGTCATAACAAAAAAATGTGACCCCCCCAAACTATTTTCACATGTCCCTCCCCTTCTAGTAAAATAAATGTAACACCCTCTCCCCTCATAGAATTAACTCAAAATATTGTTTATGACCACAGATAACTGTAGCGACCCTGCTTATTAACATGGATATCGACTTTGCCACTTCAGCATGCTTTTGTGACACAGTCAACGCCACGCAGGGCTACGGGCCAGAATGTTGAGGCTTCGCCGACCACCACAGACGAGCTCCCTCTCCCTGCCTGTTTCATTACACTACGATCAGAGCTGGCTGCAGACAATGATCAGCTGGGAGGAATTCACATTTTCAACATTTTGATGCCATATTTATAATTATATAAAACACATGCAATGAAGTTTCCACCAACAGGTTTCTGTGCCAATGCACCACACAACCAATACACAAAGCATACCAACTTCGGGCACTTCAATATGATGGTTTGTGTTTTCAACTCCAAAATCAATAGGGCAAAAAATGATACCTAGTTAGATCTACAACTGAATGCATTCAGCTGAAATGTGCCTTCCGCATTCAACCCAGCCCCTCTGAATCAGAGAGGTGCAGATGGGCTGCCTTAATCAACATCCACGGCATCGGCGCCCGGGGGAACAGTGGTTTACAAAGGAAGAGAAACTTAGACTCCAGAGAGATAGAGATATGCAGGTGGCATGACACTGACGTTCATCTCTTTATGTCAGATGGCTACTGCGTCCTACTATACAGAAGATGTCGGACAAGTTCTATCCAAATACCTTGTAGAACGATAAGCGTTATATTGTTAGAATATAGGAGTAACTCTGGTAAACCTGAAACAGTCTTCCTCACTTCAAGTTTAACTGTAGGAGTCAGTTGACGCGCCGGTGCACACTGCCTTCATATCATAGGCCAGCAGCAGCTAAAGCTTAATAATAGCCACACCATACCAAACCTTCAAAAACGTTTCTAAACTTTATTAGGGTAATATCAAAAGTAATTCAAGCCATTGTTTATAGGTAAAACTAGCAGGCAAAAACGCAGTACCCTCCCCTATGCCCCTCAAAACCCCCCAAACCCTCCACGCGAGAAAAAAAAGCAAAAAGAATGACCCCCCCCCCCCAACTAACAAGATATGATTGTTACAGTAGTCTGGACTGTGAAGCCAGGCAACACAATCTATTTTAGTTGCTATGTGCACATGCACAACAGTAAAAAGTGATCACCATGGAAAAGCCATTATAGGAGACCTCTCCACAGTATCAGGACAGTATTATCGTGTTATATACACATTATTACATGTCACACAAAATATTACAATCTACACTGTCTGCACCCAAACCTAAGGACCTGCGTTTTTGTCCCCTTGCGTGACACAGCCTTTACACCACCTACGCACTGCCACCGGTTCGGTAGTCACTCACCTGAAATCCCTGGGCTCCATTTCTTGGGCTCCATGTCCGACTTGTCAAAAGTTCGGGACTTCCTCCGGAACGCGACCCGTCTGAAGTCGTCCATACCCTTATCCTCCGACGACCTTTCCAACATCGAAAAGATTCACAGAGCGAGCAGCTCTATCGGTAACATTAATCACGCATTCAAATGTGCAACTGACAGTCAACGTATTACAGAAAAATTCCATTCCATTTCAAAGAACTCCTAAATCCTATGTATCATTCACGGCTAAATGAAAGAAAAAAACGTATTGAAAAATCACGTGGCAGGTTTATTTTCCCGGATATATGCCACAATGAAGTTATTGAGCGATGCGTGCGCTCTGCTCTGCCTTTCTGGGTCAACGTCATCATCCGGTCAGCTTATCTCTTATCTCTCTCTGTACAATCACCTTGGAGTTGGAGTAGATTGTTTCAAACCTCGCCCTGTTTCACTGTTGCTCTCATTGGAGGAACCATCTCTCCCCCATACACTTTAGAAAGGGAACCAGAATCATTTCAATTAAAAGGGATCAATATTGCAATATGAATATAGTGTAGCTTCGGCGGGTATTTAAAAAATAGAGCACAGAACCTGGAAGGTGTTTTGCATACAATCTACTGTACAATGAAGACGGGCAGGGTTGTGCTACTGATTGTAGCCTAATAACAGACATAATGATAGGGTGACATTTTCAAAGACATGCAAACTGTTATGAGAAGGATGACATAAGGTTATCATTATCATAATTGAGAAGAAAAAAGACTCAGCGAAGCACAAACGTCCTATATCAGTCCAAGACAGTTGTTTTATTTCCTATTGAAACAGATGTTACACTGTTTTAAGCGCAGTAAGAAATATTAACAAGACAACCCAATACAGTATATTGTTGTCTTTCTGTCCCTTTTTCTTAACAATTAGGGTTTCTAAACCTCAGTTAAGATTCCAGGGGACTCCATGGGGGGGGGGGGGCATTTTGCTATAGGGGCCTGCCCTCGAAAAACAAAAGGTTTAAATTCCTCACTTCTAGCAACTTTTGAGAAATCTTAACTTAGAAATGGGCAAATTTACAAGGCCAAAGGGGGTCTGGCAGAGGGCACTTACTCTGGTACAGTCCAACCAGGCATAGGGCCATAGCCATTCATACTGTACTGAATACCAGTGTGACTGTTAAATTACACAACCATTGTGTACTCTTTCTCGGCTACTGTATGATTCATTTCCAAGTATTTTTTCTCACTTCCTCTATGTCAGGTTGTTACTACTGCTGCTTTACATACTGTATGGTTTGAAACTTAATGTAATATATTCAACTTATAATACAGTTATTATACTGTAATAATAACCAGCATAATACAACAACAACAAAAAGGTAGGTGTGAAAGGTCAAACTTAAATGAATCAATCTCCACTCTACGCAATTATCAAAAATAAAACATCATCACGACTGCCTCTCACCTGCATGAAGTTAACACATGCAATACACTCTCTAGACTTAAGATGCTATAATTTCATCAATCATATAAGATAATTGAGATTCATTCACACTATGACAGATCATCAATCTAGGAGCTCTACTGGCTTGGAGAGGCACTTCACACCATCTTACCTGTTGGTTTGTTGCCTCTCGTTCCCTTTCCCTCTCTGCCTGTCTGTCTGTTCATGGCTGTCACGCTCCTACCTTGATCAGAATAGCACCATACAATGTCTTAACATATGGAACACTCCTTTATGACCTATGATCACTGTGATGAAGTTAAAGACAACTAAGCTGAAACAACTCAAATTTGCCAGCTAGTTTTCCAGGGGTGGTGTGTGTGCAGTTGCCAAGAACTTTACTTACAGTCCTTTGCTCTCCTTTGAACAAAACTCCTAAGTCCTCTTTTTTCTCTCTTATTGATTGCTGGCACATTGCTAACTTGCAGACCATATCATGAAGACTAAGACAGTGATTGTGCAAGTAATTCTGTAGCTAGCAAGTATTCTTGGCTTCACGTTCCAAGCAGCGAATGCCTGTTAAAAATAAAAGTTCCTCAACTTTGCTGGGGGGGGGGGCATGTTAGAGGCTTCTAACACTGCCCTCTGTATCACAATCTTCCACTGATAAAGTTAACCTGTGCAGAGAACCAAGGTAGTAGGGTAAATGATTCTCCATAGATAGACACCAGTCGTAGACTAGACTAGCTTTGGACCTCACACATATTTTTCATACTCTACTGTTCCACTGAAGGTTTTAGAATAAAAACAAGTGATTCCACAAACATAGACAGAAATCAAATCAATGTAAACATGTATACAGTACAGAAGTAGCATTCTCCACTGCAATTTAACATGCTTTCACCTGTGCTTATTGTGTGGATTCCAAAGGTGATTGTTCTTTATGGCTACTATACACATCTTACCAGAATACCAGAATCCACCCTTATGGTGTGATTCAATTCATGTAGAACTGTAAGAAAAATCTGTCTCAATGCCTCTGGCTCATATCCATAAGAAACTAGATGTTCAGATTGCCCCTCAATAAACCTGGTTAGTCAAACATAAGACATAATCATGATTTGATTTGATTTGAGAGAGAGAGAGAGAGAGAGAGAGAGAGAGAGAGAGAGAGAGAGAGAGAGAGAGAGAGAGAGAGAGAGAATCAGGTAAATGATTCATGCAACATTAGGTGGATTACATCATCAACATGATCAGACAGTTTGGATCTAGGCTCACCTTGAATTAATGTTTCAACCAAGAAAAGAAAAAAAGTATTTTTCGCTAGATCACCAAACCTCAATACAAATTGATCTGAAGGTGTAGGGATGATTCACAAAATACACCCGGTATCCTGGAAGCCTTTGGGATTTATCCCTGTTTTCATTTAGCTAGTTAGTGTGATGTTATTACATCCGGCAGAGTAGATATTTATGGCTCTGTTAACCGGGAAGAGAGATGCCTGGACAGAGATCTCACCACAGTCATTGGACCTGACAGAGCATCCAATCAAATATAAACAAAGTCATGTCCAGTGTTGTTGCTTCAGTGGATAGTCCTAATTGTGCTTGTAAAGAAGGATGTTTGGAGGAGAGAGTAGCTTACCTTTAGTTTGAACCTATTTAGTCCATACCGAGTTAAAATGCCTGATTACTGTCATCTCTTTTGGGTTAGACAGAGTGAAATAAGCGATCCCTTATACATAAACAACATGAAGCTTAAGACGAGCCAATTCGAATGTCCTTCGACAGAAACATGGTACTACTGGGGCAATGTGTTATCTGAACTGTGTAAAAACTAAACCAAGGGGTGTCATGTCACACGTCATGGTCAAGTCAAGTCAAACCTGTGCAATTCAAAAGGCCACATCCAGGCCTACAGACCTAGACCTCACTTCCTCATCTCCTACTTTAGTCTCGAGTCTCTATGTCAAGTACGATCTCAACTCCATGACAAACATAACCAATCGCCTCAGCAGTAAAAAAGAAAGAAAGAACTGAAGTAAAAAATATAATCTTTATGCCTTGCAAAAAAGTTGTATGACAACAAGCATCTCAAGTGTAGTTACGTTAGATTGGTCATTGAAATCAAGAACGCCCATCTCATCAAACATTATCCTTGTAATGCAATATCACATCCATTCAATTAGTCTTTCCACATTGACGTCAAATTCAATGTATTCTTTAACATGACCATGGTAGAAAAGACAGAACCACTTACACATGTAGAGATTATGCTGACAAACATATGCTTTTACGTTTAATATTCTGTCTCGTCTGTTAGGCAAGTTTGTAAGCCTTTCACATCACCAAAAAGAAACGCTGTTATTGAGGGAACATTTCTGGCTACACTTGTAGGATATAGACCATCCAAAACCTTGTTATATTCAATTGGGAAAGAGGTTTTTGTTCTATCGATTTTTTTTTTTTTTAAAGATTGCAATAAGGACATACCAGCCATAGTTGAATGAATCTGAGCAAAATCAATCCTCATTATTTAAGTCCAAGTACCACAGCAATAATACACATCTTGAATTCCATTTTCAAAGAATGACCAAGAAACAATCAGATGATATCACATGCAAATTCAAATGAATAAATGGATGAACAAACACAAATCAATAAATAACCAGTTAAATAGATAAGTCAGCTAAATAGATAATAAATAATCATATAGATACAGGACATTGTTTAAGTCAATTTGTCACTCTGGTGTTTGCACTGCTGTCCGGTCCGCCAGTCTCTCTCTCGTGGACAGGATGTGATGTTATTCCAGCCCAACCAATGAGGAGCATCCCGAACTTGCTCT
This sequence comes from Oncorhynchus masou masou, assembly GCF_036934945.1. Classification (NCBI taxonomy): domain Eukaryota; kingdom Metazoa; phylum Chordata; class Actinopteri; order Salmoniformes; family Salmonidae; genus Oncorhynchus; species Oncorhynchus masou. Next base: position 58,803,573 of record NC_088242.1, read on the forward strand.
GAAACCTCACCAACCGGGAGAAAGTGTGGTATGTGGAGGAGAGGCTTGCTGAGGGGACACAAAGACTAGGCACCAGGATGGGGTGCCAGGTTGAGGGAGATGGGAGACAGGTGTCCTTAGTGCTGTGTGCCTCCGTGAGGGCCGGGTCCATGGGTGTGGGTGCTCGAGTCCTAGGGGCCTTGGGGGCGAGGTTGCTGGGCCATTGAGGGGGACCTGCTGGAGAAGGTTGGTGTCTGGTCCTCCTGGAGGGCCGTCACAATGTTAGGACTCGGACTGCAAGGAAGACGGGAGGGAGAAGAGAAAAGAGCAAGAGAGGAGTGGAGAACAGGGAAAAAAGTCAAAAGGACATGTATGCCACTGGTGCTATAAAGTGCTCAGAAATTAACAAACAAACAAATGGGAGGGACAAAACTGTTCCCAAAAACAACAGAGATGGAAATTGTTCAAATTTCAGGAGGGGAAGAACATTCAAATATTTTGGGAGGAGAGTTGACTTGCTTCAACAACACTATGACCAAGAGAAGGAATAGTAGATAGGACATCAGTTACTTATTTGCCTGTAGGGATGATTCAGAGGCAATGAGATCTACTGTATGAGTGGGTTGTAGGGGGCTGGTTGGGGATTGTAGTGAGATGAACTGAGTTAGCTCTGTAGGAAATTGATCTAAGTAGAAGTAGATGATCTGCATTAAGTAGATGAAGCAGTGTGTTACTGGTGACAAAAGCTTCATGCAAAACCAATGCATGTGCTAACACTAATTATAGCCCTTAGACTAAGCAATACAGTTTCAGTGTAGCCGTATCATAAATACCAACGCCTCGTGCTGTGAGTCAGAAAAATACACAAGTCTTCACGCCTTAATGAGTTTCTTAAGCTCAGGCTTCTGTGTGTGTGTGTGACTAGATGCCTGTTATGTAAATGTGTTTGATCCATCAAGTACAGTATAGTAGTGCGAATATGAACTAATATCTGTGGCTTAAGAACCAGCCGTGCGGGGCATGCTGCGTGTATCCTGCAGGCCCAAGTCACAAGGAGAGCGAGTGAGAGAAGCGGAAAGAGACAGGAGGGGATGTAGAGCTCAGGCCTCTAGGACGTTACCTGTGGACTAGGGAGACTCTCCTTAGTGGTGGGGAGAGTGGCGATACTGAGGCAGAGGAAGCAGGCTGCTGACAATCTACAAGAAACTGATACATTAGACAGATATACAGAGTGGTGACAGTCAGGGTTAGTGGGACAGACAAAGACATGGGTGCACAAGACAGGAGGAAAGACTTGTCAGGGACAAAGAGACACACGGGACTCGTCACGTAATAACTCAACATGTCCGAGGAGAGGACGTCAGTTGTGGAACCTTTTGCTCTTTCAGAGTATAACATTAGAGCATAATGGCATTGTGGTGATTATGCTTTTAGTAGTCATGCTTGTAATCACTTTCATTTGACTGGAATACCACATTCTGTAAGTTAATATCTTACTGTAATACAGTTCATTTGAGTTAATACAATCTGCGCAAGTGTTTTCTTCTGATTTATTTTCCTAGAAAGTAAACAATTCGTGCTTTCTACCGCCTGACATACCACAATAGTTAATATTGTGTGAGAGAAGTTGTTTATGTTTCTATGAGAGAGAGAGAGAGAGAGAGAGAGAGAGAGAGAGAGAAAGAGCCAGAGAGAGATAGCGGGAAAAAGGGAGCTCTCTGTTCATTTTCCAAGGCCAATAAAGTACTTGTGTATCACTGAAAGACTGGTCGTTATTCAAAACCAGCCTCGTCTGACCCAACTGACAAGGCATTCCTCTGTCCATCCTTCGAGGAGGATGGACAGCACTGCTAAGGGGAAAAACACAGACACACATAGAACATTTACGCACAGTTTCAAATCCAGTACTGTATTTTTCTGTGCTGCACCAAAAAAGAGACATACAAACAAACAAAAACCTAATGGCGACTGTCACACGGAGCCATTAACTGCTGCTCATGTAAGCCTATGGGCTAAAAACAAAGCAGCATCTTTAGATCAGATACGTGATAATATCATACACAATTGTAACACATTAATGAATGAATGACCCTGCAGTCTTGGGTTTTTATTTTATAGAGTCAAAGTGCAACCCATGTTATCCTATAGGGATTGGACCTGAATGTACATGGACATTCTTCACCTCAGATTGTGTCTATAAAAACATTTGACCACTGTAGGAGCCAAAAGCTAATAACCACAGAGAGGTGAGTGTAATTTAACGTGTTATCCATGGTAGGGACATGAGGGCCAAACAGCATTTGACAGGAACGACTCATTGGGAATTGTTAAGACACTGCCATCTGCTGGCACTACATGGCATGTGCATAGGGTTGCTTTGAACTGCTTGGGTGTTCTTTTCAGGGTGCGTTATCAGCGTAGTAGGTCTGGGAAGGTGGTTAGAGTGTCACAGAGAGGAGGTCACACTGGTTTCCATGCTGCTCTGAATGGTATATCTGCATATAAACCATGTATATTCTTCCTCCTGGATCTGACTGATCAAAGTCACATGCATGCCACAACAAAAAGCTATCAACATTGAGAGAAAAAGCATCAATTACTCAGTTTCTCTCTCACTCACACACACACACACACACGGTTTCCTATATTAATAATACTCTAAGGACAATAATGATGTCATGCTATAGTATGCTGTACGTAGTATAGTGTAGAGAAGGGGCAATTGATTGTGGCACTGAATAGGGCTGTAGACTTGTGGAAGGGACTTCTGTCAAATGCTTTTTGCTCCAGATTTGATGACAATTCAAGAGTCATGTTATTATCATGGCTTGAACATTTTAATCAAACTAGAACGATTCCTTAAAATCATAAGACGCGGCAAAGGAGTCAACGCTGACCAGGTTTGCCTACATTCAACAAATCTGATTCAACAAAGTGGATATTTGTCAAATCCGTCATGATTTATTTATTGTAACAGCCCACAATATGGTTACTTAAGTCCAATTTGGATATATTTGGCTGTTTTTGCTGCATAACATGTAGAAGTTGTCCCTCTTCAGGATAAGAGGAAGTGACTGCTCAGTGCTAACTCCCGTTTGTATTTGCGAGTAGCATACATGTAGCTATCATACAGAAATCATTGATGGCAGTCAACTCTGTTTTTAACTGGAACGCAGTTGATTGGTAACGATGACATGTGTTGGGGTTGACATTCATACAAACATTATACTCCGATTTTTACCTCAACATAGTGTGAAATACAATGAGGAGAACCCCAGGATCTTTCCCCACGCGTTTCCATGGCAATTCCATTGTTTTGGCCAAGTTCCATTGACCTCTTTACCGCGTCCATTTTGATGACCTGAATTATAATATGATTTGCAGAGTCATCAAAACGGTTTCATTTATAGACTGTGTCAGAGAGGTACTGTAAGGCAGCCTACATAGTAAAGAAGCCCTACCATAGAGAAATAGATACGGTGCATTTCTCTGCTATAAAAAAACAAAGATTCCCTGAGATTTCAACCAGGCTTTATATTTTCTGTGTCAAACATTCATAGGGATAGATAGACCAGAGATGAGCAACTTTGTTTTGGGCGGGGGCCCGAGTTGCTTGCGGGTCTGCATTGCCCATCCCTGGGATAGACTGAGGAATTCCAATGGCTATTAGTGTCTGTGTTTCAACTGTGTAAATCATCCACTGGGTGGCGTCCAATGAGACACACAGAACAGAGTAATAGTGGAGCTCTGTGCAGTTTATGGATGGTCGGGAATTTTTTTTTGTATATTGACTACAAACAGACTTTGATTATACAAAGTGAATAATTAACATAGCCAATGACAACAGGGGAATTCAATTGCCTAACAATGAAAAATAGCGGACAATAATTAGGTTGTATGATATGAGGACGAGGCTACAGCACTTCACTTCTACTCTAAAAGCTTACAGTTTATGTGCCAAGAGAGGAAGTAAAAACTTATGTTATACGGAATCAAATATCTCCAAAATGTAGAAGTATCCTTCACTCCATCTTAGCTCATTATGCATAACAAATCCTCAGAAAAATTACTAAAACTCAACTTTATTTGTCATAAAAATGTCACATTTACTGGTATATTTCTAACATATATTTCATTTCTTCCCTAAATCCCTTCATTTACAGAAATGAGCCCAAAACTATAAACAGACTTGATTATTGTCTGCAGATGGAATGAGCTGTGTTGGGCTCCTTCTCATAGCCAATTCCTGAGAAGAATGTCACAGTACTGCATAGTCATAGGTCAAGCCAGACACTGGAAACAGGAAACCAGTCTGTCCTCCTCCCTGTGTCCCACCCACCCACTTGGACTAGGGCTAGGGCATCTTGGAACTGTAGGCGTGAGGGACTGGGTTGCTGGGAGATGTGACCAGAGCAGAGGGTCGAGGTGCGTCTTTTTGGGTACGAGTTCTGGCCGACCCCGGCGACAAGTGTTGCCAAGTCTTAGGAATGGGTGAGCGGTAAGGAGACACGGGGGCGGAGCTAGGAGAGTGCGGACTGGAGTCTCGACTGTTAACGAATCGACAGCACTCTAAACTCAGCGACTCTGGGTCAATGATGAAGGTCTGAGTGCCCAGGGACCACTGGGGGTGACCCAGGGGAGGCAGAGAGGAGACCAGGGATGAGGTCTGGGAAGTGCCCCCGTCTGAGGCCGACCAGGGGTTGGAGGACAGGGGCAGCTCCAGGGAGGGAGGGCTGCAGAGAGTCAGGGAGGTGTTGAAGGTGTGGGAGCAGGTGGAAGAAGGGCTGTGTATCATGGTGGGGCTGGGGGGAGCTGTGAGGGCGGCTCGTCGACTTACTTTGGGCGGGCTGCTCTTGATCTTGGGCACCTTGGCGCCGCGGCCGCGGTCCCGGGTCTGCTCGGTGTCAAACTCCAGGTCCTCCAGGCGCTGGGTCAGGGCCAGCTTCTGCTGGATGGCCATACGGAGCAGGGAGTTCAGGGTCTTCTTCTCATCCTCCGCCGCAGCCAGCTGTCTCTGCATCTCATCCAGCTGAGTCACATACTCATCACACCTAGAGAGAGAGAGAGAGAGAGAGAGAGAGAGAGGGGACACAACACTAGGTCAATAAACTAAGAAACACCCTTGTGTAAGCCGGGGAATACACTGTCAAACAGTGAGATTTACCAGAGGCACAGTCTTACACATCAGTGTTGTAATTGACTGCATGAGATCCTAGAACACCACTCACCTGGTGGCGAACATGGCCCTGAGAGAGGAGAAGGTGGCGGCGTCCTCCTTCAGAGCCTTCAGCTCGTTCCTCAGCTTCATCATGGTCTCTGTCACCATGCACTTCTCATTCTCATACTTGCTCTTTAGATTAGCCAGCGCCCCCTCTGCAGTCTGGAATAGAGAGTGGGGTTAGGGTTAATTGTGTAGTTACTTTCATGTTATCAGATTATAAACAGTGTATATTAGCCACTTTATATCTCCAAACAAAAAAATAGGGCAAATTTAATGCACTATGCAAAGGAAAACTGATCAAACCTGTTGGATAATGCTGAGAACAGTGTGACGACTTTCCCAGGTACTCAGCCCTAGCCTAGTCCCAGATCTGCTTGTGCTGTCGCCAAACTCCTACGGTCATTGGCGAGATAGCACAAACACATCTGGAACTAGGCTAGGTACTCAGTTCTCTGCTCTTCTCACCTGTTTGTTGGCTTTGAGCACCAGCCTGAGCGTGGCAATCTGCTCCCTCTTGGTGCTGAGGAGGGACTTGAGCTTGAGGATTTCCTCCATGCAGGCCTCCTTGTCCTTGTCGAACAAGGGGGCCAGCTCCCGGGCGGCTGCCCTCTGTCGAGACAGCTGGAGGGAGCGGTCCACGGCTCTCTGCAGGTGTTTGATCTGATCCCTGATGATGGCGTTTAGGTTGTAGATGTTCATGGGCTCCTTACGCAGGTCTCCACCCGCCTCGGGAGGGACGGAAGAGGAGGAGGGAGAGCCGTTGGAGCTGTTGATGACCGGGGAGACAATGGGGGAGCGGATGGGGCTCCCCTGACTGCCTGGTGCTGGGGACTCCCTCCCTGTTGTCCCGTTGTCCCCACTGGGGGGGTCTTTGGAGGGCGAGTCCATGGGGCTCCGGGGGGCCTCTGAGAACCCAGCGTTCACTGCGGCGAGGCGTCTAGCCAGGCGGGGGGAGAGTAGTGCCCGGGGATCCTCAGAGCCCTTGAGGCTGCCGCTGCGGGTGTTACGGCTCTGACGGTAGTAGTCCAGCATGACGCGGTTGGGCGTCTCATTGTTGCAGAGACACACGTGGTGATAGAGCTGGGCCAGCTCCTCGCTGAATGTCACCAGCTCGTCCTGCGCCCTGTTCAGCATGTCGTGGCTCTCCGTGGCCACGCCCGTCGCCGCCTGTAGTTCCGCCTCCAAACGCGCCACCTTGTCGCGGGCCTCGCGGCAGCTCTTCTCCAGCCGTTTGACCTGCTCGTCCAGAGCTTGGACCTTCCCATCGCTGCTGCTCCACTCCTCCCCCTGGCCCTCCACACAATGGTTAGATTTCTCCTTCAGAGCTTTTAGCTCCGCCTTTAGGTCGATCACCTCGGTTACCGCCACCTTGTACTTACACTCCAGAATCTCCATCCCGTGGATGTTCACCACATAGTCGTGGCGACCGGGCGCGGGCAACCCGTCGTGCGTCTCGGACTCCTGGGCGTCGGCCATCTCCTTGTCACTGTGGAGGCGCTTCATAGCGTTGACGCGCTCGGTGAGGCGGTGGACACACTCGTGCTGCTCGGTCAGGGCTCCCTGCGTGTGCTGCAGCTGGGTCTGGGCCTCCTGCAGGTTCATCAGGAGGCTGGACTTCTCACGCTCCACCTAGAGGACAGGAAGGACAGACTGCAGGGTGAGGACCACTCAGACCATACCAGCATTACCACAGACACAAAGTTCTGAGGTTCAGTTAACAGTGCGCTTCACTAAGTTCAGGAACAGTACGGTCAACTAAAAACACTGAATGAAAGTGTATAAACGGTCAGGTCCAGTATACTGAAAGAGCGTCACGGAAATACTGATGTCATTGCACTTCCTAGGTAAAGTACAAGGCTGTTGAGGCATATGGCAGTGAAGTACAATGTATCACGGCTTGCTAGTCACAAATTAAGCATAACCCCCCCCTGTACGAGATTCCAGTAATTGAACTCAAGTGCTGTTTAATGTCTTTTTGGTCAGATGAGTGTGTCAGTCATCCGGTCCACCCAGTGCTGAGGCTTTGAAACCATATTGATCCCCAACGGGAGGAGGCCCAGGAAAACAAATGTCAATGGGTTCAGCAGTACAGTACCTGCTAGCTAGTCCAATAAATAACCCTGTCGGACTATTGTGTGTGTAGGATGTACACTCTACAGACAGAGATAAAGAGACATCACAACACAGGCAAAGCACAACCTGTGAGTCGATTCATAGAATGTATCCATTGATCTGTAAACATTCATGGCATCAGCCATCAGATCTCTCATTTTTCACCCATAGACTGAACAGTAGACTAAAACACATGCATCTCAGTGGACATCGTAAGGAATCATTACAAACCACTTTTATGCCATACTTTCACAACAAATGTTTATATTGTATTTTATATGTCTGCTATCTGAGATAAATTGAGTAAATCTAATGTAATGCTTGATGGAAACAGATCTAAATTACAACACAGTGAGGATGACAAATTAAAACCGCCCTCTCCTGAAAGCAATTAAGAGCCTGGTGTTGTTGACTTCAGCGACTTAATGGAACCTTGATTAATCCAAGAGGGGACATCCATTTGAAGACAAATTCAGCTCTAGTGTCTAGTGATACATTTTGCATCCACAAATCATTCATTTCCCCACTGACCTCAGCAAGAGAAACAAGTGTGGACCTTGGCATAGATTCATAGTGTCTGGAACTCTGTAGCAGGGATGCAACACCATTCTTCCATGAGAAATTCCATCATTTGGTGTTTTGTTTGATGGTGGTGGAAAACACTGTCTGACACACCGCTCCAGAATCTCCCATAAGTGTTCAACTGGGTTGAGATCTGTTAACTGAGAGGCGCACGTGCACACACACGCACACACACACCTATGCTCCTTTGAGACCTCTCTTTCAAAGTCACCGAGATCTCTTCTTCTAGCCATGGTTGCCTAAATAATTGGCAACTGGGCATTTTTCTACATGACCCTAGGCACGGTGGGATGTTAATTGCTTTATTAACCACACCTGTGTGGAAGCACCTGCTTTCAATCTACCCTGTATCTCTCATTTACTCAAGTGTTTCTTTTATTTTGGCAGTTACCTGTATGTACTGTATGTACAGTATGTGTGTGTTGTCCCGTGTATCCTCCCTGTGCATATGCATGTTGTCCCTCTGTGTTCTCTCCTTTCCCTGTGAGGGATTCTGTACGGAGCGTAGTAGCACTGCTCTGTCCCAGCAGCCCGTCTCTCTCCCTCTGCCTTCCACTCTCCTCTGGATCTGCTGCCCTGACAGGCCTCCCCATGGCAGACGCCGTACACTCCTCCACGCCACCGTACACTCCTCCACGCCACCGCTCTGCCGTTCTACTCTCCCCTGTCTGCCAACATCCACAGATGTCCCCAAAATCGGCCAAATGAGACCCAATGGCTCTCTAGAGATGGAAGTCTTCAGAAAGACCAAAACAGCTCTGAAACTAGTCATTGGTAAATCATACGGAGCGTGGTCACAGACTTATGGTCTGCTAGATAATAAAAGATGGACGACATCTGACAGGCTTTTTTGTTGTTGTCTTGTTCTCAAAATGTCACCACCTTGTGATTGGTTGGCTGCTGCCTGCAGTAGTGTGATGAAAGAGGCAGGTTGTTCGGATGTCTAATCTGAAGGCTGACACTCCCATTCCCTAATGAAATGTGCTGTGGACAGGGGGGGTCGATAACCATGCCCTAACGCATTAGGTGTGCAGGCCAAATTGCTGGTTTTGTCTCTCTAAGTAAACCACATTGATTTGCTCAGAGCAAATGAGGAAGGTGGTCGGATGGAAGGGATTAAAAGACTCCCTGGTAACAACAAAGACCTAGGTACAACCTCCCAAGGACATTCACGTAGTGTCACAACAATCACTCAGCCTGGTACAAGATCTGCTTGGGCTGTCTGGTCAACTCCTATGGTCATTTTTACCTGACAACGACCATAAGAGGTGGCAAGACAGCACAAACAGATCTGGAACCAGGCTAACAATGACTCAGACAGTAGTGAGAAGAACCCACTATGTTTCAGCTAGAGTAGAGACCCACCTGAAGGAGCTGCTGTTTGAATTTCTGTATCTCAGACAGGTTGAGCTCGCTGAAGAGGTCTGACACAGGACCGTGCAGCCCTTCCCCCTTTCGGGGCAGCCGGTAGTCGCCGTTCACCTTAACCAGTCCCAGGTGGCCGTTACAGTCGCTGTTGCTATCCTCATTCCCATTGGTGCCATTGGGCATGGCTGTACCATTACTCCCAACCTCTTCTGTGGCGAACTTGAGCCCGTCAACCGTGGCGGTGAGTGCCAGGTGGGCTCCGGCCCCATATACACTGTCACTGAGGGTGATGTGGTGGGCCAGCTCCTTCCTCAGGCTGTTCTTCTGCTCCCTCTCGATCTTCAGGGCATCCAGGGCCTCCTCTAGCTGGGACTGAGAGATGTCCTTCAGACGCAGAGCATCCTCCAGCTGGCTGTTCAGCAGCACAGTCTCCTCCTCCAGAACCTTGATCTCATGCTTCAGACCCTCATACTCCACCTGGGGGAGAGGGGGAGCAGGGGACAGACAGAGGACAGGAGGAAAAGGGACACACAGATAGAGAACACACAGAAAGAAAGGACACAGATAGAAAACACAGACAGAAAGGACACAGATAGAAAACACAGACAGAAAGGACACAGATAGAGAACACACAGATAGAGAACACAGACAGAAATTAGACAGATAGAGAACACACAGACAGAAATGACACAGATATAGAATACACAGACAGAAAGAACACAGATGGATGACACACAGTCAGAAAGGACACAGATTGGTGACACACAGACCGAAAGGACACAGGTAGATGACACAGAGAGAAAAGACACAGATAGATGACACACAGAGAGCAAGGACACAGATAGATGACACACGGACAAATGACACAGATGGATGACAAGGATAATAAGTCACATACATTGTTAGTAGTTTTAAAGCCACAATCAGCAGATCAAACACTAACCAATCGTTATCCCCACCCCCATTTCAGTAAAAAGCTGAGGGATATGTAGCCACTCTCAAATTCATAGCCATAGCTATGGATGCAATGACTGACCATCCATGATATCAACATATAGGCTATATAGTGTTTGTTTTTATTTACTTTGTTAAAACCTGTTAAGGCTCGGGACAATACTGCCCCCTTTGGATGAATTGCGTGCCCATAGTAAACTGAAATAAAATCTGTCCAAAATTGCTAATATATGCATATAATAATTATTATTGAATAGAAAACACTCTAAAGCTTCTAAAAACCGTTTGAATTATGTCTGTATGTATAGCAGAACTCACAGGGCAGCCAATCTCATCTCATCTTCTCATCCAGAAAGTTGGGCCAACTTTGACGTCATCACCCCCACCCTTCCCAACCAGCTATGGATCTGGGAACAGTTTCTATGTCTTCCGCGAGATGTCCTCTATCAGTAGAGCGTTTAATTGTGCAAATCACGCAAGCTTTGACCCTTTGGCAGGCAAAATTGTGAGTGTCGCGAGAAAATAGATGCGCGTTCGGGCGCGAATTGTACACAGTCATTCCTCTGTTCCAGATTGTCTGAGAAGAATTGCTTTTGTCCGGTTGAATCGCCAATTGTTTTGTACGTTAATAACATCCTAAAGTTTGATTCTGCACTTAGTTTGACCAGTTTAGTCGACATATAATATGTAATTTTGAAGTTTTGATGCGCAACTGTTCGGGACCAGAAGTCATTTTGGATGCATTTCAGCTGGAACTTGAAGCATATGCTAATACAAAGACACACGACTTGAAACCAAACAATGTTTTGGGTAAATATGACTCCTTCCACTACATTCTGATCAAAGACCATCAAAGGTAAGGGAATATTTATGTTGTAACTTTGTGTTTCTGTTGACTCCAACATAGCGGAGAAATATTGCTTATGTCTGAGCGCCGTCTCAGATTATTGAATAGTGAACAATTTCTGTAACGTTAAAAATAAATGTGACAAAGCGATTGCATTAAGAAGCAGTGTATCTTTATAACTATATGTAGAACATGGATATTTAGTCAAAGTTTATGATGTGTATTGCTGTTATCTGGCGTTATCTGGCAGAGCTATCTATAATTTCTCCGGACATTTTTTAGCATTTTCTGAACATGGCATCAATGTAAACGGAGATTTATGGATATAAATAGCATATTATTGAAAAAAAAACATAAATGTACTGTGTAACATGTCCTATTACTGTCATCTGATGAAGATTATTTTTCTTTTAATCCTGCGTTTGTGATTGCATCTTTTGTTCGACAAAATGGCTACATATCGTCTGTGTCTTTGTGGTGGTTTGACATACATATGCTATGTTTTCGCCGTAAAACATTTTAGAAATCTGACTCGCTGGGTAGATGAACAAGGTGTTTATCTTTCATTTGAGCTATTGGACTTGTTAATGTGTGGAGGTTAAATATTTCTAAGAATATTTTTGCATTCTGTGCGCCACTTTTTGAGTTGAGGGGGGGGGGGGGTGCCCTTGGGGAACGTGTAGCGTGAACACGTTAACAAACATTGTAGTAAAACAAGTTTATATTTAGTGTGCTGATGGGGTACGAGAGTTGAACTAAGCTCTTGGGGCATTTCTAAGTTATATTCTTCAAGAATCAATGGGTACATATCATTAATATATATGTCCAAAAGATGTAGCAACTGCAGATTGCCTCTTTAAGGTCAGACAATAAGGAACTTGGATGAGCTGATTCAACATTTGAGTAACATCATTTGCTATGACTGTGTATGAGTCATTTTTAAGATGTATTGATGACTGTGCGAGGTAAACCATAATGGTAATGGCTGAGAGACAGGCGTGGCTGTCTGTACTGTGTGTGCACTAAACCATAACAGCAATGGTGTTGACGCTGACCTGGTTCTGTTTGAGTGTGGACACTAGTTTCTGGAGGGTGATGTTCTCCTCCTCCAGCTCGGTGTAGTCCTGTAGGAGACGGGCCTCTCTGAATTTACACTCCCTGATCTCCTCCCTCATCCGGCTCCTCTGCAACTCCAGCACCTCATTACTCTGGGAGTAGAGAGGAGCGAGGGAAGGAAAGTGAGGGCAAAGTCAGGTCCTAATCTGCAAACAGTTCAACACATCAAGTACATACTGTATAATCATTCACAAAACATGTTTAAATCACATAGAATCGTTTGACTATGTGTAGATCCACTGCTGGCCGCCAAACTACCGCATCTTTACTGGGTAGTTACAACATGACGTAATTACTGTATATTAACTACAGTATGAACGTCTATGTGGCGAAACATGAACTAAAACAGTCTGGCATGTGTCAGCACTACTTTGTCTCTCTGTTGGCACCATAGTACGTGAATCAGTGGCACTTTGCTGCATGTTCTGAAACTCCTGGATGCAGAAATAACAGATGCCTTTGTTCTACTGGATATAAGTCCAGTCCAGATACCTGGCCTCTTGTCTCGCTTTAATGCACCAAATCTAAATAGGCCACACACACGCACACAGTATCTCCTCTGATGTGTTGATGATAATCAGACTGAGACTCTGTCAAACAAATTGCCTCCCTCTTGAGTTAAAAGCGAAGACTCAGCACTCTCCTTTGCAGCAAGATCATTTCTTTTTTTTGGGGGGGGGGGGGCAATCGCAGAGAACAGAGGCAGTAGCCATAGAGATCTGAACATGCTGTGGTGTATCAGATTATATATTAGGTGGGAGAAATTCTAGTAGTGACCCGAAAATGTCATAAATCTGGGAAATCGGTTACAAGTCGGGAAGATGAACCGCAGCAGCGAAAGCGCCGCGTTTTCATGTGGATGTCAACGCCAAGATTCACACAAAAAGAAGAAAAGAAGACCACTTAGATATCAGAGCACTCTATCTCCTCTTGTTATCCCTTACAGAAGACACCCACCCACCTCGAGACACACTATACAGCATTGTAGCACAGCGTTGCTACTCATCGCGTTGCAGCACTTCCCCCTGTTGCTACCTCGTGGCAACTGACGACAAAGACAATAGAATGGCAAAAATTCATTTGGGAAAAACAGCTAACAAACAAACTCTGTGACATTACTGTTTATTGTATATGACCCCTGAGGGTTGCTAATGGACAGTGTTTTCTCATTACATATTCGTCACAACGCAGGGCATAAGGACTAAGCCCAGGGGGATTACTGGCCAATGATCTGCCAGCGAGGGTCTATAGAGGCTGGGGTCTATCAGAGGCTCCTCCACACCACCATAGGGTCAGGTCAAGGCCAGTGCATCGTCAAACACCGGTACAACACAGCCACAATGGTAAAGGACAACACTGTAGCACATTCTACATCAGGGCCAGGATTCATTTCAACAATGCAGGTTAACAACTAGCAACAGGCCAGAGCTTATTTCATTTACAAACAGTATAATACACAGAGCCTACTATTAACCTAGTCTCTATCCTTTAGCCTCCGAGCCTAGAAAAACACTTTCTTCACTGCATTCCATTGCTTTTCCTAGCTGCAAATACTGCTGAGACAGAAGCTGTTTGGAATCCACATGAAAGCCGCTGATTAGACGCAGTCAGAGACAAATGAAGCCCCTTGTGTAGCTGCAGCATCTGTCTCCCGCATTAAAAAAAAGAGACAGGCTTCTAATTGATATGCGCCGCACAGGCAAATGAGGTCTACACAGCAAGGCAACAGGCTAACCAACAGATCATCAAAGAGCCAAGGGCAGCCCTGGTCAGAGGAGGCAGAGACAGTGTATTGGCTTGATTAAACAGTAAAAATGGGAGGCTGAGGGGCCGGTCGTTTTAAAGAGCAACAGCCAGAATATCCTTTCATTCATTAGGAGGCTTTTCATAGGGCAGTACCAATGGTTTCTGGCCCAATTACATGTGTAGCCTATGTAATCTTTCATGTTTTAGACTTTGGTTGATTGGTTAAATTATTTATTATCTTATACATCCGAGACAAATTATATTGGTCTTTTACAAAAATTTGAATCACATTAACTGGACTGACATTTTTTGGAAAGCTTGGTATGACAAGTGAAGCGGAAATAAACATTAACTGTGCGACCCCAGAGGTCCCTGCCAACAGCGCGTGGAGCAGCTAATCTAACTAGTGAATGAACTGCTGCGGCTCCCAGGCTGGGAGGGAACAGTCTGCCCTGCGCTGTGTGATGGGAGAGCAGCCCGGCTCACTCGGGGACGCACATGTGCCGAGCTCAGGGCATTTCTCTTATTCCCTAGCTTAGCACAGGATTTGCCTTCCACAATGGGGTCGTGGCCGCAGCAGCGTCTGACCCCGGCCAGAACCCCTCTGCGACTGCAGACACGCACGTACCCCCCCCCTCCCTCCCTCCCTCACACAGGCATGTACGCTTACGCACACATGCACACACACACACACACACTCTGCATGACCCCTATCCACTCTTCAGTGACCGGCCCTGTGACCGCTACTGTATCTAACACAAACACCACGACCAATAAAACAGATCAGCAGGGAAGAAATGAAGACAAGCAAGATGCACTTCATGTTAATCTACAAATCTAAATGTGGGACACTACAGCACCGACTACAGGCTACATTGTGTACAGAACATCACACTGTGGATTCACAGTAGCCCACAGAGTAAAAGTGAAACCATGTCCCAGCTCAAACTGTACTACAGCCTGATACTAGTCTGAGGTGTGAGTAAGTGACATCAGCGGTCAAAGGTCACTACTTCGCTGTTCTCCTGCAGCACGGCGTTGAGCCTCTCGCTCTCGTTGGACGCGTTGGACGCCACCGAGCGGCTCAGCTTCAGCTCAGTCTGCAACTCCAGCAGCCGGCTCATGTAGTAGGCCTCCTTCGACGCTGACTCCTGCAGCAGTGACTCCTCATTGCTCTCGCCGTCCTCCGCCACTTTACGCTGGTTGGAGTAGGCCTGGCCAAACGCCTGGGGAGACAGAGATGGAATAGATTAGAATAAAGAATAGATACAGTACTTGGTTAGAACGTAAATCGGTCTTGGAGAGGCAGAGGGTTAGCTGCGGTTAAGTGCCTTGCTCAAGGGCACAATGGTAGTGGTAGTGATGATCTGAAACCAGCAGCACTCAAGTAGCCAGTTCAGTCCACACCTTTAATGGCAAAACATCTTATACACTTTGGATATGGTTATGGAGAAGACTATGTCCCACCAGGGCCATTCTTATCACCTACAAAGCTCCAGGGTTGTCCCTCTTGGCATCAAGGGTATTGTGCGATGATATTTCAGCCCCTGTCTCAGATCAATAGACACAGTGTCCCCATTCTCCTGACACAGGTTTTCACACAGCGCTCCGAGCTGACTTGTCATGACAAAGGAATCCTGGCTTTATGCTTGATTGGGGTGATCACAGCAGTGATCAACAACAGCAGAAACCACTCAGCCAATGACCCCTGGATACCGGCCATGTTCGAAAGTTGGATCCTGTTCACACCTGTAAAGGCTACCTCTACAGCACCAGGGTTGCATTCATTAGGAACCAAACAGAAGGAAACAGACTGAAATAGAGAGTGATTATGTGGCCTTGTCCAATAAGAAATGCTACATTTTATTTACGTTGCATAGGCTACGATCTACAGGTAACTGCCAAAATAATGGAAACACTTGAGTAAATGAGGGATACAAAGTATATTGAAAGCAGGTGCGTCCACACCACACAGGTGTGGTTCCTGAGTTAATTAAGCAATTAACATCCCAGCATGCTTAGGATAATGTATAGAAATGCTGGGCAGGCCATTATTTTGGCTACCGTGGCTATGCCCCCATAGGATGACAATGCCCCCATCCAAAGGGCATGGTTTGATGAGCATGAAAACGGTGTAAACCATATGCCATGGACGTCTGTCATCAGATCTCAACCCAATTGATCACTTATGGGAGATTCTGGAGCGTCGCCCGAGACAGCGTTTTCCACCACCACCATCAAAACCCAAACTTACGGAATCTTCTTGTGGATGAACGGTCTTGCATCCCTCCAATAGAGTTCCAGACACTTGAAGAATCTATGCCAAGGTGCATTGAAGCTGTTCTGGTGGCTCGTGGTGGTCCAACACCCTATTAAGACACTTTATGTTGGTGTTTCATTTATTCTAAGCAGTTACCTGTAGGTCCCATGAGATGCGAATGAACACTTTCTACCTATTTACATTATGGCTTATCTTCCCACAGAATCCATGTAATGTAAGGTCAAGTGTAGAAGATTAGAGTATGAAATGAGATTAGATGAGATTGTACTTTTTGTCTACTTGCACAGAAATGTTGCTTTGCAGTCTCCTACAGGCACGCGTGCACACGCACAGCTTCTGCGACACTCCTACAGGCTCACTGAATAGCACGCAACACCATATCCCCCAGCAGGTCTTAGCCAGAACGATGTCTACAATGGGAGTTAGTACCTGAAGAGGCCTCAATGAAGCGCTTACTCCGAGACAAGACACTATCGTTCAGGAGGTGCAGAGGAACTTTTAAATTGTGGTAAGACCAAATATATGTTATGGTTCTTGGAAAGACTTGGTTATACATTCATTTATCATTTTTATTTATTCAGGGGATCATATTAATATGACTAAATGAGGCCTGAGTATATCATGAAAAGCAAAAACAAATTAATAAATCAGGAAACGTAGTGGATACTGTATTGTAGTAGACTAGGCCCTGTGTGTGTGTGTTCAATTCACTTGAAGACAATTATAGCATCACAATAAAGAAGCAAGTTAGAACATTTCAATGTGATAATACCACAATTGAATACAGGAACTCCAGCAGCATGTTTGAATGTGATAATACCACAATTGAATACAGGAACTCCAGCAGCATGTTTGAATGTGATAATACCACAATTGAATACAGGAACTCCAGCAGCATGTTTGAATGTGATAATACCACAATTGAATACAGGAACTCCAGCAGCATGTTTGAATGTGATAATAGCACAATTGAATACAGGAACTCCAGCAGCATGTTTGAATGTAGAATATTGATAGGCACCAGTGTTGTTTTGGAACTGTTTTGGTGACAACAATTAGTGTGTGTGTTTTTTTTCTTCAATGAGATTGTTTTCCAAAATGGTGGATAACATTTCCGAACCTATTTCAGAGGACATTGAAGTTGAATTTCAAAATACAAAAAACAAGGGTGAGAATCAAACAGTGTATTCTTAACATTTATTCCCAAGGTTCATGGCTTATGGCTTTTTTGACTTTTTTTTCTCTCTACAGTTTAAGAGGATACTTCGGCGTCTGTATGTTGTACTGGGAGCGCTGGCCATGCCAAATAGGGCTGTTTATCTCCCAGTACATTAAGCACCTGCCAGACGAAGAAAAATGCTGTCTGGTTGGTATGCAGAGCGTCGTGAAGGCCACTAAACTGTCAGAGAAGTAGAAGCCTCTGTGGCCAGACAGCCCAGTAGAAAATCTACGACTTCTACGGAAGAGGAAGGCTGAATCTAAACATGAGATGGTACTCCCACGGGGCAGTGCAGGGTCTGACCTCAGAGGACCAGGAGGTGGCTGAGTTGACGGCAGCCGTGGCTCTCCTGTGTCGGCCCGTTTGATACTGTGAATAGACTGTGCCCATAATGAAATCAATGGATAAGATCATTATTACAGTATTTTAATACATTTCAATTGAACTGTAAAATTGTGATTACTCTTTTTTTAAGTTGAGATTTCTTCATGCGAAATGAATATGTATTTTTTCAAACATTTGTGTATTGTACATAAAAATATAAAATTTAGTTGTATTGCTAGGTGACTAGTTGTGCATGTCTGAGCGACAGAGGTCTGGACAGAGAGTTGGCTCCTCTCAGATGTAACAGTCTCAGTACCACACTCCCTCAAAACCATACCCAGTTAGACGATTCCCCCAGAGAGCTTGAGATACTCTCTCTGATTGGTCAATTAATAATTCAGGAACACTGTTTCCACCTCATCGTCATCATCTCTCCAACATCCCAGAAGAGGAATGAATCATTCATAAGATATAAGCCTTTATTACTTGTAGTCATACTACCTTAAATTAACTTATTTCTCAATGCACCATTTTTCTACCACACTTAATTACTAATTGATGTTTGAGTCAACATCACAACTCAAAGTGTTGAATAAGCAACGTGCAGCATTTGGAGATGTATTTGTAGACAGGGGTAATTTATTATGGTTAAATCCCTTGTGCTCCAGTGCAGATCTTAATGCAGGGAGAGCGCAATAGAGCTTCATGTGGATGAAGTTAAAGCTCCCCAGCAAAAGTTGTGTGTAACTACAAGCTGATGATTTAGCAATTAAGTTACCAGGTTTGACCAGCTGTCATGGTTTGTTGAGTTTGGCTATGCATGTGTGTGTGGAGGGGAATTGTGTCTCTGCATTTACTGTACTGTGCCTTCGGAAAGTATTCAGATACCTTGACTTTTTCCACATTTTGTTACTTTACAGCCTTGTTCTTAAATTGATTTAAAAGAAAGAAAAAAAAGTGAATACAGGTTTTTTGACATTTCTGCAAATGTATTAAAAATAAGAAACAGAAATACCTTATTTACGTAAGTATTCAGACCCTTTGCTATGAGACTAGACATTGAGCTCTAGTGTATCCTGTTTCCAATGATCATCCTTGAGATGTTTCTACAACTTAATTGGAGTCCACCTGTGGTAAATTCAATTGATTGGACAGGAAAGGCACGCACCTGTCTATATAAGGTCCCACAGTTACCAGTGCATGTCAGAGCAAAAACCAAGCCATGAGGTTGAAGAAATTGTCTGTAGAGCTCCGAGACAGGATTGTGTCGAGGCACAGATCTGGGGAAGGGCACCAAAAAATGTCTGCAGCATTGAAGGGTCCCCATGAACACAGTGGCCTCCATCATTCTTAAATGAAAGAAGTTTGGAACCACCAAGACTCTTCATGTAGATGTGAGAACCTTCCAGAAGGACAACCATCTCTGCAGCACTCCACCAATCAGACCTTTATGAGTGGCCAGACGGAAGCCACTCCTCAGTAAAAGGCACATGACAGCCCACTTGGAGTTTGCCAAAAGGCACCTAAATGCTCTCAGACCATGAGAAACAAGATTCTCTGTCATGATGATGAAACCAAGATTGAACTCTTTGGCCTGAATGCCAAGCTTCACATCTGGAGGAATCCTGGCACCTTTCCTATGTGTAGCATGGTGGCAGCATCATGCTGTGGGCATGAGCATCATGCACATTTCCGAAAAACTGTTTTTGCTTTGTCACTATGAGGTATTGTGTGTAGATTGATGAAGAAAAGAAAAATATTTAATCAATTTTAGAATAAGGCTGTAACGTAACAAAATGTGGGAAAAGTCAAGGGGTCTGAATACTTTCTGAAGGCACTGTATATCAGTACTTTTCTGCTCAGTACTGTTTCTGTGTGTGTGTGTGTGTATGATATAAGGAGGTTTAGCAGCAGAAGATGTATTCAACATTCATCCTTCCATTGACCGTTGACCACCTTCTGTGTCACACACACACACACACACACACACACCGACAGCTGATCCCCATCCCGTCTCCACGGAAACACAACAGCACGTCACGGTGGGTGGCGGTACAGGCTGGACATGCACGTGTGCCCACACACAATGAACCTGCTCAGAGAGGAGAGGACTCTTTCATAGAAAGAGAGCTCAACCATTCATGACTACTGAATAACTGGATTGAAAAGCCTCGGTCACGGTCATCATGGTCAATCAACCACAAACTGCCCCATATGACACAGTGTCACCCAATCAACCTTTACTGTCAGCATCATGACGACACTGATCAACTGGCTCATGGGACAGGAGAGGATCCCTACGTGACACTTAGAATGTGCTGTCAATTTGTTGCCATTGACACTGATTACAGTATAAGTCAGCTTTGTTTTCCCATCGGTTCACACTAATGCTTATATACACTAGATGACTGATAGGGGGTGCTGTGTTGAAGCCATCGCACCTCCATCTTGGCACTCTCTCACCATTGTAAAAAAATAATTTGGAAGCTATAGAAATGCATTTATTAATGTCTACATTCACTCTTGCCACATTTATTATATTGTTGACATACTTTTAAAATTATGTTATGTGAGGTAAACATACAAATAAAAAAATGTCCCTAAAGTATAATTTTTAGAGATGAATAATGTTAATGTCACCAGTACAACAATAAATACTTCAATGCATGTAATTCTGTCCTTGAAACATTTAATTGAAATACTGAAGAATTCCATGGCCAATATATAGCATCAGCAATCCAGGGTTTATATACATAATTGGTTCACACCTGTACCAACAGCATGTGAACAAAACCCTGCTTTACACAGGTTCTAAATATTTCCTTCTATTTTTCCAACGAATCACATTTGCACAGACGTAGAGCATAATCAACCCATAATCCCACACACTTCTGTCTGGCCACCACAAAAACATGAGTGAATGTGAAACATAATTATCTCTCTCTCTCTCTCTCTCTCTCTGTGGTCCTTTGTGTCTCTTCTCCTCCCAGTGCAACACCACAGAGTGATTCTGTAAGTGATTAGGTGGTAGGCCCCCTAGCTCCCAGAACAAAAGCTGCAAGCTGGCATTGTTGCTTTTAGAGGAGGGCCTGTCAATATTCAGGCAGGAGGGCTAGGTTCTACAGGCCCCTCCAAAGTCTAGCTGGGTCCCTGGAGCAGGAGCCTGGCTGGCCCCCACTCCGAGGCCCCTCTCCCCCAGACCCCTCAGGCCCCTCTCCCCCTCTTCCGTCCCTGGAGGACAGAGGGAGGACAGACAGAACGGAGGCTGCCTGTGATTCAGAATCAGTGCTGCTCATCCATAGAGACAGGGGATCCTGGATGCATAATAGGAGAGGCAGATGGTTTTCAAACATCCCCCTTCAGAGGGAAGCTAGTCATTCTCAAAGCCTGCGCTTTCCATCTGCTTCCTGTTATTTTCTGTCGAGATCATCACACTGTAACGCAGCTCAAACACATGGGAGGGAAACATGTTCCGGCTCCCTGTCAAGAGGCACCCTCTTTGACGCCCGGTTGTGACGCACAACACGTCTATACTGTAACTGTAGGTGACGTCGGCATAGCGACATCTTCTTGCTCTGTCACATCAAATGTGGTGGATGTGAGGAGGTTTCAAGTTTAATGTCATATCCTGGGGTGAGAATAATAAGGGGTTAACGAGCAGGGTCCGGTTCGGTATACTGCATTATGGATTCCTACCCTGAGGCCTTTAGGTCTGGCCCGTCTGCGATAGAATCCACAAAGACCTTTCTATAGATATTCATCCCTCGAGCAAAGGATGAGGAGCAGACAGATCTCCAGGCGACATAGGCTGGTGCACTGGTGTACGGTGCGTTGTGGCTTCTGTGCGACCCTGAAATCCTTCCCCCATGCGACAGATCAAGATTGGGAGGGGTGGGACAGCTGTGGGACATTTTTAGACCCAGGGAGCTCAGCAGGGAGGAGACTGAACGACTTCTATATAACAGTGATTCATTTCCAACCTAACCTCCATGGTAGAGCCCTCTGTGACTTCCCTTCCGCTGTGATAGGATGCAACACACACTATAAAAACCAAGGCCTGTCAACAACCACCTCATTGCCTTGAATGGAAAAGCAACTTATAAACGTAACCACTTTTCCAGTGTCAGAGAGGTGAACTTGGTAGAGTAAGGTCAAAGGTAGGTCGATTGATAGTGGATAGATCAGCGGATGTAGATGATTTAATCCAGATTTATTTTGGACTCGCCTGTTTGGACTTCTAATCAATGAATCTGGTTTTAACTGGTTTTAACACCTGGAGGATTTATTTAAAAAATGACACCTAAAATATCCTTAATCAAATCACAGTGCCCATCCACCACTCTTTCCCTCTTCTATCTGCCTTGTAGTCCCTGAACGATGGAGACTGGGGGAAATAAAAAATGGTTAGTGATGATTCCCGATACATTAACAGGAATTAGTCATGTAACCCTGACCGTATCGGTGAGCAGGGATGCTGTGCTTTACGGTACGTTAGATTGAAGCCAGTCTATAGAGTAGACAGACAGTGAGGCACTCTCCTGGCCAACATGATATCATTGTAAAGCGTCAATAAGGCATGTTTTAGCAAAAATATATTCTCCAAATTAAATGAAGCTGATGTGAATACATTGCATTCAATGGGGGGGGGGGGGGAATTAGTTTCACAATATTGATGCCTAGAGATAAGCATCAGAGATATGATGCATAAGTGAATATGAGATTGACGTATAGATATAATTCAACTAGTTGACACATACAGTATATCAATTGTATTCATGTCTGTCAGTTCTCCCTCCCTCCCTCCCTCCCTCCCTCCCTCCCTCCCTCCCTCCCTCCCTCCCTCCCTCCCTCCCTCCCTCCCTCCCTCCCTCCCTCCCTCCCTCCCTCAATCTCTCTCTCTTTAATTAATAACAATTTAGTTGTGTTTATGATGGTCTAAGCTAACATTATTTCAAATAACACAATAGCATTTTCATTAGTTTATGTTACTGTAGGCTATAGGTAAAGTGTTCAATCAATTTTATTTGTGGAGTGCCTTTGTTACAACTATGAAACAGAAAGTGTATGTGTTGGAACATTTATAATGACGAAATACAAAAAATACCCCAAAATACCCCATCCACCAACAATCATGGTTAGGAAGACGCGCGGTCAAATTATGAAAACATCAGAAGCCTAAACATCATTATAAGCACCAAGTGTGCTTGATAACTAGTGAATATTTGCACAAAAGCAATAATGGCATTATAATGAACATAAGTGTTGATGTGACAGAATGGAGGTAACGCATCAAAATGAAGGAAACGCATGACTTCTCTGAAGCGATTCCGTGACATGATTTCCATTACATGTATCCATTACATGTTTATTTAATTTTCAGGGGCAGAACAACAGATTTGAACCTAGTCAGCTCGGGGGTTTGAACTCACAACCTTCCGGTTACTAGTCCAACGCTCTAACCACTAGGCTACCCAGCCGCCCAGGATACAGGATTAAAACGCTTCCCTCTCATCAACAGACAGATCCCAGGTAGTGTCTCCATGTTCCGTGGGCGCCTTAAAGCCAATTTATGCTTGATCCCAAAATGTGGTCTAGACCAATTTCGCAATTGCGGAGCCTCCAGAGGCATGCAGAGGTCAAATCAAGCTCCGTACTGCATCGCCGTGCACCTCTCAAATTTCGTAACAATGTAGAGGGCTCCCTGGCTCCGCATTGGCATGACTGGTCGACGGTAGGTGGGGGCGGTACATCCTGTATAAACACAACCTCACTTCATTGACAACTTCCTTCACAATTAGCTTGGCTCTGCTGCGCTAAACGCAAGAAGTATGAAAGCCCTGATGTATGCGGAGGCTGCATTGCAGTAAACTACAGATGTCAGATTGACCATGCAGTATAGTCCCTGAATGCTGTGGCATGTCCATGTCACAGAAGCAACGAAAGCTGTCGAGTGCATTAATGTTGTCGTTTTTTTGCTTGAGATGAAGGGCCTGCTCTTTCAGTGATGCCATTTTTGTGTGCAGATAAATCGGCCCGTAGCATTGGCACCGGCTTGTTCTATCTAAATGGTG
Organism: Oncorhynchus masou masou; assembly: GCF_036934945.1. Taxonomy (NCBI): domain Eukaryota; kingdom Metazoa; phylum Chordata; class Actinopteri; order Salmoniformes; family Salmonidae; genus Oncorhynchus; species Oncorhynchus masou. Next base: position 58,827,393 of record NC_088242.1, read on the forward strand.
CCGTCCCTTCCTCTCTCCTGTCTCTGCTTCATTCGGTAGTGGCCGGGCACCTGCTCGGTGCGCACCATTCTGGCTTTTTTTGTGATTAGGCTTCGGAGATGTAGCGTATTCAGGCTGAGAAGAATTATCATCAGAGATGTCATGACTATTTTCTTCCTCCACCATCTGAGACATTTTCATTCAGATCTCGTAGCAGTGCTAACGCATCATGTGCATCCATTCGTCTTGGTCTTCTTGCCATCGTAAATTATACACGCTCTCACTGTGTATTCCTAGTAGGCGAAAGTAGACTGATAAAACTGATTGGATTTGGTGGACTGATATAGGGTACATACCATTTTGAGATTATAATTAGAATATACCAATACAATAAAATGGCCGGCCCTGTTCTACATTCACAATGAGTGATTACATAATTATGCACCGTTCACTTCCCCTCCCTCATCAACCCACCCATTCTCCCTCTTTCTCCCCACCATACTTTACTTCATTTATTTAATCTGTTATACTTGTGAAATTAGTTTTGGTGAAGTTCAGGTTCAGTTGAGGCAATTATTGGGGTGATTATCAACTAGGCACCACACATTCCACTGAAGGAGCGGAGCAGGCCTTACTGTCAGGAGAAGGAGTGGAGCAGGCCCTACTGTCAGGAGAAGGAGCGGAGCAGGCCCTACTGTCAGGAGAAGGAGCGGAGCAGGCCCTACTGTCAGGAGAAGGAGCGGAGCAGGCCCTACTGTCAGGAGAAGGAGCGGAGCAGGCCCTACTGTCAGGAGAAGGAGCGGAGCAGGCCCTACTGTCAGGAGAAGAAGTGGAGCAGGCCCTATTGTCAGGAGAAGGAGCGGAGCAGGTCCTATTGTCAGGAGAAGGAGCGGAGCAGGCCCTACTGTCAGGAGAAGGAGCGGAGCAGGCCCTACTGTCAGGAGAAGGAGCGGAGCAGGCCCTACTGTCAGGAGAAGGAGCGGAGCAGGTCCTACTGTCAGGAGAAGGAGCGGAGCAGGTCCTACTGTCAGGAGCGGAGCATGCCCTACTGTCAGGAGAAGGAGGGGCAATGGGGGAAAACCATACAATAAATGACATGCCCTCATAAAACTGGTTATAACTCCAGTTCTGTTTGTGATATCAAGATTTTAACAACAGCAGTGTGTTATATAGACTTATTTAGGACAGAGGGGGGCATGACTTTAAATATGGCAAAATAAAAAATGAATACATTCATGAGCAGTCAAAATGACTGCTTTAGCGGTTCTAGTGTTAATGGCCTGCTGCACTGAGGGCCACAGAATAAATAATAATGTGTCATCCGCATAGATATGTAGGCCCCAGTTACTGTTATTCAGAGACAAACCAACATTATTAGTGAACAGTAAAGGGCCTTGTATTGAGCCTTGTGGCACTCCTTTAGACTGAACTCCATCAGCAGCTATACATTGACTTCTGTCATGCAGGTAAAGCTTTAACCAGCTGCAGGCCGATTGGTCTAGACCAATTTCGCATCCGTAGCAGGAGTGCATGATCAACCGTATCGAATGCTTCTGACAGATAAATATAAAAGGGCAGCACAGTGCTGTTTCCTGTCTAGTCTAACTATGTCATTTCTGACTGGAGAAGCAGCCAAGATGGTGCTGTGACCTGGCCTAAAGCCTGCCTGGTGAGCATTGAGAATACAATTTCTATCTAAAAAGGACCGCAGCTGAGAATTTACCAAGAGCTCTAATATTTCTGCTAAACATGAAAGATTTGAGATTGGTTGATAATTATGATTATGATAATCTCTATGTTCTAATCCCCCTCCCTCTTTCCCTTCTTAGCCTCCATCTGTCTAACTACCTCCTCTTTACCCCCCCTCCTTCTCTTCTCTATCCCCCCTTCTGTCACCCATCCACCCCTATCTCTCTCTCTCTCTCTCTCTCTCTCTCTGTTAATGGAATTTGTATTTTAAATGAATGATTAGAATATTCCACCATGAAACCATATAATTGTATGAAATTGATTAGGATCATAATTTTTTTATTAATGATGTGTGTAGTTTTAGTCAGTAACATTATAATAAATGATGTGTGTAGTTTTAGTCAGAATTAGGGTAAAACAATATATCTGTACAATATATCTTTATAGTATCTTAAACACAGACTGTCTGAGCAAAATTCGGTGCCGACCTTGGCTGGGGGCCACTGAGAGATTTGGGAGAGGGCAGGGAGTATTTCTCACGGCATCCCTAATCTTGGGGGAGGACAGGGAGTACTTCTCACTGATTTGATGCATAAGTCAATACATTACATTTGAGGGAAAAGAGATGGTGATAAAGCTGAAATAGGTAAATTGGTGACAGACAGACAGACAGACAGACAGACAGACAGACAGACAGACAGACATGCAGACAGACAGATACACTCACATGTAATATTTGTACACCACCCCAGAATTTAGTCAGTTGCCCTATCCGTAGTCTAACTAACAATGAACTTTCCCCCCTTCCCACTGCATGGTAAAAAGTTAGGCCTCACTTGAAGCCTGAAATAGAGATACGGTGTTTTTGAATGACATCAGTAGAACAGTTGAGGCTAGAAACACAATTCATGTATGGGATCGTTCAGCAGACGCTCCTGATGAATGCAAGCCTAAATTCTTCACAGTGAAAATGTGGTCCCACAGAGAACAAGGCCTTTCTTCCATAAAAAAAACATGACCTACAGCCCTTACATAACCATGACGCCCTCGTGGACTGTGACTGAACTAGCTAACCGTCCTTGCACACAACCAATCGTGACCTTATAGGGATGCCCTGTGTTGAGGTTCAGCTTCCTGGGGCAACATGTAGTGGCTTAATTCATCCTCAACATGGGCTCTCCCTGCAGTTACACATACATGTAAAATGTGTAATATAACGACTTGAAACTCATGGCATTGTTAAAGAGTGTCCCCAGGAGGCCGTATATTGAATTTCAGCATCATGTGATTACAGGGAGGGACTTAATTGTGGATCATAAGGGCTGTACTACTATGCCTGTTTCTGTAACACAAGACATTTCACTGAACCTATCTGGTGTATGTGACAATAAAATATATATATAAAAAATGAATAGTTAAAAAAGCTTCATGTGCCAAATTGCACATATTTGTGAACGGGGGACTGTTATGAGAAGAAGGGGAGAATGGAAGAGAGAGAAGAGGGAGATAGAGAGATAAAGAGAGGGAGGGGGATAGAGGGGAGAGAGAACGGGTGAGGTGAAGGAAGGAGAGAGAGAGAGAGAGGAGGGACAGTGAATACCAGGGCAGGTTTCTCAGATTTTTCATAGTGTTCTATTGTTTCCAGTACCGGTCTTATATTATCTCCAATGTACCGTCCACCTCCAACTCATTAATTACATGATGCATTTATATATCAGGCTTTCATCCATTTTCATTCATCATCATGGCTCACATCAACACCATCATCCCGGAAACCCTAGACCCGCTCCAATTCACATACCGCCCCAACAGATCCACAGATGAAGGCAATCTCAATCGCACTCCATATCGCCCTTTTCTCACCTGGACAAATGGAACACCTATGGGGAATGCTATTCATTGACTACAGCTCAGCATTCAACACCATAGTGCCCACAAAGCTCATCACTAAGATAAGGACCCTGAGATTAAACACCTCCCTCTGCAACTGGATCCTGGACTTCCTGACGGGCCGCCCCACGTCGTAAGGGTAGGCAACACATCTGCCGTGCTGATCCTCAACACAGGACCCCTCAGGGGTGTGTGCTTAGTCTTCCCTGTACTCCCTGTTCACCCACGACTGCGTGGCCAAACACGATTCCAACATCAGACACAACGGTGGCAGGCCTGATCACAGACAACGATGAGACGGCCTATAGGGAGGAGGTCAGAGACCAGGCAGTGTGATGCCAGGACAAGAACCTCTCCCTCAATGTGAGCAAGACAAAGGAGCTGATTGTGGACTACAGGAAAAGGAGGGCCAAGCATGCCCCCATTCACATCGACGGGGCTGTAGTGGAGCGGGTCACGAGTTTCAAGTTCCTTTGTGTCCACATCACCAACAAACTATCATGGTCCAAACACACTAAGAAAGTCATGAAGAGGGCACAACAACACCTCTTCTCCCTCAGGAGACTGAAGAGATTTGGCATGGGTCCCCAGATCCTCAAAAAGTTCTACAGCTGCACCATCAAGAACATCCTGACCGGTTGTATCACCACCTGGTATGGCAACTGCTCGGCATCCGACCGTAAGGCACTACAGAAGGTAGTGTGTATGGCCCAGTGCTTCACTGGGGCCAAGCTTCCTGCCATCCAGGACCTATATACTAGGCGGTGTCAGAGGAAGGGCCAAACAATTGTCAAAGACTCCAGTCACCTAAGTTATAAACTGTTCTCTCTGCTAACACACGGCAAGCGGTACCGGAGCGCCAAGTCTAGGACCAAAAGGCTCATTAACAGCTTCTACCCCAAAAGCAATAAGACTGCTAAACAATTAATAAAATGGCCACCCGGACTATTTGCATTATTTGCATATATTTTTTACTTGAGTGTATTTAGTAAGTATTTTCTTAACTTGTTGGTTAAGGGCTTGTAATAGCATTTCACCTGTTGTATTCGGCGCATGTGACAAATACAATTTGATTCGTTCCATTGCAGTATATTAGCATTCAAGTACCTGAAAAGCTCTTGTAAGTGATCGTATCACTCAGTGGAAAGAGGGCAAATTAATTATGCAGTAGTATAAATCATCCAAGATAAAGTAAGACAGTATGCTGTATATTGTCTATTAGGTTTAACCAACAATATTAAAAATGATATTTATTATATTAATATAAAATATTTGTTCCCTCAGACTTTAGTGCTCTGCCAGTCTGCCAGGCTGAATAAATCCCATAAATAAACAACGAACGTGCACTCAGGCAGCGTTAGTCAGCGGGCAGCGTGGGATACATTAACCTCCAGTCAGTCACAAACAGGAAATAAATTAACATGCAGGATGTCGCATTTTCTCACTCATACTATTGGACCAAAATTAGTACAAACAAAAGCCTTGGGAAGAGGCATAGGACTTGATGCATTGAGTTCTGAGGTGTTTGAATTCAGCTATAGAAAACACTGTCTCGGATTTCTAGGTATTTAACATATACAAATGCATTATTACGCAACCAACAGCAGACTTTCCAGACCAACAACATATATTTATGCCTATAGACAAGGGCATTCTATGTCCCCTTGTGCCCAACAAGTGATGAGCTTTCAGCATTCTGCCTCCTAAAACAGCAGAACACATAACGCATGATTAGGCTCTCCTCTGCTCTGCCCAACCAACTCTACAGCTGCTGTACTGAGGTGTGTGTGTGTGTTAATGTGTGTGTAGAATTGACCAAAATCTCCATCTCCAATCAGCGAGGATGTTTATTACAGGGCTGAGAGCAGAGGCATGTTACTGCTGCAACACTTACACCCCTTTGTCCGATTTGCCAGGCACACTGAAAGCTGTTACTGATTCACACACACACACACACACACACACACACACACACACACACACACACACACACACACTTTAACCCTTTCACGTGTGAGTTCCTAATATCTCTAACGATCGCACCAACCTGAGTTTTTTATGCGTGATGTCAGAATGCACTCACTGTTCCAAAATGTGATTGTTATGCAACAGGACAGTGAACCCGTGCTGCCCTCAACCAAGGCATGCTGCCTGCTAATTATCTATAGATCAAATCATATGTAAACTGTCACATGCACCAAATACAACAGCAGCGTAAAAGAGGGGGGCGCAATGTAGACCTTAGTGAAATGCTTACTTACAAGCCCTTAACCAACAATGCAGTTTTAAGAAAAAAAATAAAAAATAACAATAGCGAGGCCGAAACAGAGTCAATGTGTGGGGGCATCGGTTAGTCGAGGTAATATGTACATGTAGGTAGAGTTATTAAAGTGACTATGCATAGATAATAAACAGAGAGTAGCAGCAGCGTAAAAAGAGGGGGGCAATGCAAATAGTCTGGGTAGCCATTTGATTAGATGTTCAGGAGTCTTGGGGGTAGAAGTTGTCTAGAAGCCTCTTGGACCTAGACTTGGCGCTCCAGTACAGCTTTCCACGCGATAGCAGAGAGAACAGTCTATGAATAGGGTGGCTGGGGTCTTTGACCATTTTTAAAGCCTTCCTCTGACACCACCTGGTATAGAGGTCCTGGATGGCAGGAAGCTTGGCCCCAGTGAAGTACTGGGCCGTACACACTACGCTCTGTAGTGCCTTGCGGTCGGAGGCCAAGCAATTGCCATACCAGGCAATGATGCAACCCACCAGGATGCTCTCGATGGTGCAGCTGTAGAATAGGTTTTGTTGTGCCCTATTCACGGCTGTCTTGGTGTGCTTGGACCATGTTAGTTTGTTGGTGATGTGGACGCCAAGAAACTTGAAGCTCTCAACCTGCTCCACCACAGCCCCGTCGATGAGAATGGGGGCATGCTCGGTCCTCCTTTTACTGTAGTTCACAATAATCTCCTTTGTCTTGATCACATTGAGGGAGGGGTTGTGGTCCTTGCACCACACAGTCAGGTCTCTGACCTCCTCCCATCTCCTCCCCCTGTCATCAGCAAACTTAATGATGGTGTTGGGGTCGTGCCGTGCAGTCATGAGTGAACAGGGAGTACAGGAGGGAACTGAGTACGCACCACTGATGGGCCCCTGTGTTGAGGATCAGCGTGGTGGATGTGTTGTTTCCTACCCTTACCACCTGGGGGCAGCCCGTCAGGAAGTCCAGGATCTAGTTGCAGAGGGAGGAGTTTAGTCCCAAGGTCCTTAGCTTATTGATGAGCTTTGAGGGCACTATGGTGTTGAACGCTGAGCTGTAGTCAATGAATAGCATTCTCACATAGCTGTTCCTTTTGTCCAAGTGTGAAAGGGCAGTGTGGAGTGTAATAGAGATTTCATCATTTGTGGATCTGTTGGGGCGGTATGCTAATTGGAGTTGGTCTAGTGTTTCTGCGATAATGGTGTTGATGCGAGCCATGACCAGCCTTTCAAAGCACTTTGTGGCTACAGACGTGAGTGCTACGGGTCGGAAGTCATTTAGGCAGGTTACCTTAGTGTTCTTGGGCACAGGGACTATGGTAGTCTGCTTGAAACATGTTGGTATTACAGAATCAGACAGGGAGAGGTTGAAAATGTCAGTGAAGACACTTGCCAGTTGGTCAGCGCACGCTCAGAGTACACATTTTCCTGCTGGTAATCCGTCTGGCCCTGCGGCCTTGTGAATGTTGACCTGCTTAAAGGTTTTACTCACATCGGAGGAGAAAAGCATGATCACACAGATGTCTGGAACAGCTGATGCTCTCATGCATGTTTCAGTGTTACCTGCCTCAAAGCAAGCATAGAAGTAGTTTAGCTCGTCTGGTAGGCTCGGCTGTGCTTCCCTTTGTAGTCTGTAATAGTTTGCAAGCCCTGTCACATCCTATGAGAGTCGGAGCCGGTGTAGTATGATTCGATCTTAGTCTTTTACTGATGCTTTGCCTGTTTGATAGTTCGTCGGAGGGCATAGGAGTTTCTTATAAGCTTCCGGGTTAGAGTCCCGCTCCTTGAAAGTAGCAGCTCTACCCTTTAGCTCATTGCGGATGTTGCCTGTAATCCATGGCTTCTGATTGGGGTATGTATGTACCGTCACTGTGGGGACGATGTCATCGATGCACTTATTGTTGACACCAGTGTTCTCCTCAATGCCATCGGAAGAATCCCGGAATATGATCTAGTCACTGGTGCTTCCTGCTTTAATTTTTGCTTGTCAGCAGGAATCGAGAGGATATAATTATGGTCAGATTTGCCAAATGGAGGGCGAGGGAGAGCTTTGTACACGTCTCTGTGTGTAGAGTAAAGGTGGTCTAGAGTTTTATTCCCTCTGGTTGCACATTTAAAATGCTGGCAGAAATGAGGTAAAATGGATTTAAGTTTCCCTGCATTAAAGTCCCCGGCCACTAGGAGTGCCGCCTCTGGATGAGCGTTTTCCTGTTTGCTTAGGGCCGTATACAGCTCATTGAGTGCGGTCTTAGTGCCAGCAACGGTTTGTGGTGGTAAATAGACAGCTACAAAGAAGATAGATGAAAACTGTCTCGGTAAATAGTGTGGTCCACAGCTTACCATGAGATAGAATTCCCAGACGAGGAAAATCTAGAGACTTCCTTAGATGTTGTGCACCAGCTGTTGTTTAGAAATATACATAGACCGCCACTCCTTGTCTTACCAGAGGCTGCTGTTCTATCCTGCTGATACAGTGTATAACCCGCCAGCTGTATGTTATTAATTTTGTTGTTCAGCCACAACTTGGTGACACATAAGATATTACAGTTTTTAATGTCCCGTTGGTAGGCTAGACATGCTTGTAGTTCATCCACTTTGTTATCGAGCGATTGTACGTTGGCCAATAGTAGCAATGGCAAAGGCAGATTAGCCACTCGTCGCCGGATCCTCGTCGTCGAATCATCCTTCTGCGAAACCTCTGTATCTTTCTCTTGCGAATGACGGGGATAATGGCTTGTTCTTTTTCCCATGGTACAGTTTCCGGTTGGCCCCCACATTTCCTTCATTGTTGTTTTCCTTACTAATAATAACCTTGGACATGTGTGCATTTCTATCAAAGTGCATTATTACATTATCTTATAGTTTCTGCATATCATGTTGTTGTTTATACTGTAACACACCTTATGTACTGTATGTATAGAGCATAATGTATTTACTGTTTTATTCACGTATTTCACGTACTGGTGACAAATCATACATTCCGGATTCTTGCATAGATCGTAATGGACACACATGGTGCAAAATACTTTCTGGAAGTACTGATTATGATAAGCTAGTGCTAAGCTAAATGCCAGCTGTGTGTGGCGCCATATTTGTTGACGTCATACAATATATTCTGGTTGTCAAGTAAACGTCTGTTAGACCAAAGATGTTATATGTTTCACTCGACTGACTCCTTACTGGTTGCCAGCTCAGACCCCCCTTTCAAGGGGTTTTATTTTTATTTAGCTTATAAACTTCTCCTGTGTTTGCCCCCATTTAATGATAAGTAGTAATATCTTTTATTTAACCAGGCAAGTCAGTTAAGAACATTTACATTAAATTTAAGTCATTTAGCAGACGCTCTTATCCAGAGCGACTTACAAATTCTTATTTTCAATGACGGCCTAGGAACAGTGGGTTAAGTGCCTGTTCAGGGGCAGAACGACAGATTTGTACCTTGTCAGCTAGGGGGTTTGAACTTGCAACCTTCCGGTTACTAGTCCAACGCTCTAACCACTAGGCTACCCTGCCGCTCCTGAATCATATCCCCCCATGATACCTTACTCCATTTCTATCCCCCATGGACTTGAAATCCCCCACAAATGAGAAGAACCCACCTCACAAACCCCTCTAAAATGGTTTCAACCATCTCTGGCAACCCTGATTTGCAAAAGCAATAGTGCAAAATTGTATTTGGGGTGATGACTTTTTATTTGCTTTGTGATTTGTCAAAAACTATAAACAACTTGTTAAGTCGTGTGCTCCGGTTATTGTATACACTGTAATAAGTACATCAAAGATGTGTAACATGCTGAAAAATATTTTTCAGGAAATGGGCACAGCCATCTTTATATGCCTTTTAAAGTGAATGGCATTCTAGGATTAGGGAGTTTTCATTTGTCAAACATAACCAAACATGCTTAGCCGACACGCATCTCTTTCTAAACAATATTACATTTCCCCCTTGTGCTCACCAGAGATGTGGTACATTGTAAAGAAGTCTCGCTGTTATGCCGCTAACTTATGCTTTGTTTTTTTGTCAGCGCAGCCTGTTATTTAAACTGGTGTTACGTACACCTTGTGGCAGAGGGAACACAACACCATGCTACATCATCTCCCCGTGGAGTGAAAAAAGTACGTGATCGTAGGTGTGGGGATGGACAACAGAGGCAGAGAGAAATAAAGTTTACAGGGAAATTATTATTCCTTAACACGGTAATGTGGAGAAAAGGGGCTGGACAGAACCAAAGCAAAGAAAGTTCAATTTAAGGAATCCCCTCTCCTACCTTACCTGCCTTCCCACTTCTTACCTAACCTTTAGCACTACCTGGCCGCCCAGGTCTTACCTAGTGTGCATAGACAGACTAAATACTACAGGTTATGTACGCCCGCAGGCCTCTTGCCTAAACACTCCCAAGGTGCGTTCCCTTTGCCCCCTGGGAACAAATTAAACAAAATAATTTAAGTGAACAATTTCAATAACCAAAAACACTAAGTCCTGTTGGCATACACATACCTCTGAAGGCGTGGCTACAAAATAATATTAACAAAACTTTCACTAACCAACACAAGACAACAACAAAAAATAAGCTCTCCTCCCTCTGACAAAGGAACACGGGCTTTTATCAAACTGGAGAAGGAGTTGGTAATTGAAGAGACAGCTGTTTCCCCTGACGAGAGGGAGGGGTCAGAGCTCCAATCAGCAATGGGGCCGACCAATCAGCTGCTTTAGGATTCCAGGAAGCCATTTCCTGAAATACACACACATACAAACCCACAACAACACAGAAACTGGGGAACGTAACACTGGTTGATGGAATGAGTTTGGCTGTGGATGTGTTCCGTGTGATGCTTAGATGATGAAGTTCGCATTTATCTTTTACAATAAAAGGTGAAATTGAGGAATACATTTGTGAAGACATTTATTTCCCATCAGTACAAAACATTATTTACATGCTTTTTAGACAAGAATGCTGTTCAGATGCGTTTGTTGCATCATACATTCTGTTGGTACTGTTCGAATCACATATTTGTACGCTGCAGAGACAACTCAACAATGATCACACATATGTGATCGTACGCGACAAAGGGTTAAAAGCCCTATGCTCTTTTGAGACCCCTCTTTCAAAGTCACTGAGATCTCTTCTTCTAGCCATGTTAGCCAAAATATTGGGCAACTGGGCATTTTTATACATGACCCTTAGTGTGATGAGATGCTAATAGGCTTGGGCGTGTAACGTATATACTGTATACGGGCGGCAGGGTAGCCTAGCGGTTAAAGATTTGGACTAGTTACCGAAAGGTTGCAAGTTCAAATCCCCGAGCTGACAAGGTACAAATCTGTCTTCTACCCCTGAACAGGCAGTTAACCCACTGTTCCTAGGCCGTCATTGAAAATAAGAGTTTGTTCTTAACTGACTTGCGTAGTTAAATAAAGGTAAAATAAAATATACAGGGGTATTTGGAAAAAAACACAAGATGTTTTTCCAATAGCATTGAAACAATTTATTTGAATATTTGTAGTTATTTTGTAAGTAAATACCTGAGGTCATCTTGTGCAACACATTAGAACATTGCGTTCTTCATTTCACCTGACACATTATTATGTAGATTACAGTAGTTCCCAGTCAAGTGTCATGTGGTGTTTGTTTACAAGCACACAATGACAAGAGACCGGATACTTGTGAGTCACTCACTGTCGTGCAGCATGCGCCAGGTGATCTAATTACAGTATGGAATTTACAACCAAATGTTAGCCAGCTAACTATAACTATTAAGTTAACTGTCTAAAATGTGCTAAATGCTTTGCAGTTGTGCATTTAGTTAGCTAACTAGCTACTAAATTAGCAACCTAGCTAAATGGCTAGCTTCTTCCAAAATCAAGCATTCTCTTGGTAACAGCAGAGAATCTCCTCTTAGATCAAGAGCCTTGCTGGCTAATATTCGTTTTAAACTGTGAGTAGAATGTTTTTGTTATTTGTATAGTTTAGGTCAGAAACTGTATAAAATGTTCGCAATGTGCTCATTAGCATTTAGAAAGCATTCTCTATGAGGATTCCTTAGTACTTGTTAGCATTTTGTTCGGATTCTGGTAAGTTAATTTTTAAAACATATATTTATTTATTTCTATAGCACCCTTTGTGTGCACTACCAATAATACCGTATATCCCGGGATGGCACAGGCACGGTATGGAATTCTGGATACCTCCCAACCGAAGATGTTAACTGCTTAATTAACTCTGGAACCAGACCTGTGTAGACATACCTCCTTTCAATATACTTTGTATCCCTCATTTACTCAAGTGTTTCCATTATTTTAGTACAGTTGTTACCTGTACATCTATACATCTATTAATAGCTTCGGCTACCAGTAGCGGTGGGTACAATCCTTGGGCAGGCCAAACCAGAAAAAAAGCCATATTACAACTATATGTGTTGTGATAATAGCACTGTTTGCTCTATAACCTGTTAGTTCATTTGCCTTGCCACCGTTATATATAGGCCTAAAGGCTGAGACAATAAAAGCACACAGCAGAATAAATTCAACCACACATTTGTTTCATCACAAAACCTGAGCTCCTACATCTGTCCGTTGGAGTCCACAAAGCATATTGCATGTAACAAACAGTTACAGTGCATTCATAAAGTATTCAGGCCCCTTGATTTTTTCCACATTTTGTTATGTTACAGCCTTATTCTAAAATGGATTAAATAGTTGTTTCCCCCTCATCAATCTACACACAATAAGACATAATGACAAAACAAAAACAGTTTTTCAAAAATGTTTGCTAACTTAAAAATAATGAAATATCATATTTACATAACTATTCAGACTCTTTACTCAGTACTTTGTCGTAGCACCATTGGCAGCGATTACAGCATCGCGTCATCTTTGGTATGACACTGCAAGCTTGGCACACCTGTATTTGCGGAGTTTCTCACATTCTTCTCTGCAGATCCTCTCAAGCTCTGTCAGGTTGGATGGGGTGCATCCCTGGACAGCTATTTTCAAGTCTCTCCAGAGAAGTTTGATCGGGTTCAAGTCTGGGCTCTGGCTTCCTGTTGGAAGGTGAATCTTCACAACAGTCTGAGGTCCTGAGTGCTCTGAAGCAGGTTTTCATCAACGATCTCTTTGTACTTTGCTCCATTATCATAGCCTTCAGAGCCTAGTGAAACATGTGTTCTTATAAACCCAGAGTTTTGACTGGCCACTATTTAAAAGAGGATCACAGCTTTCTGGTGATGCCATATTTATTGCTCAATTCTTAATATTAAACATTACATCTGGCGTAGCCTAACTGGCATACATAGGCGGCACGTGAGTTTCAATCTTTGGGGAAGCAACTCTATAGTAAAGCATTGTATTCATAATCTAATTTGCAGACTTATGTAAGATAGCCTACTATTCATAATGTGATGAGTAGATTGGACAGTCATAATATAGGCTAATAATATAACTCAGTCAATGTTTGCAAGAAAAGACAACACATGGCTGAGCCTGTACAGCATATAGAGTAGGCCGAGGCTATAACAGATACGTTTCTTCTTTCTTTGCATGTGGCCTGCTATAAACACATTTCATGCAATTCTACTACACTTTATATATGACTGGAGACTTTAGCAGACTCCTTTCTATTAGGACAAAAGGTAGCCTACTCCGCTGACAGTGACAAACATATCAATAAAAACAACGCTGTCCATATAATAGGCCTACTAGAGGGGAGACACAAATAGAATATGACGTCCATCTAAACTGAAGGAGGAAATTATTGTCCAAAAACTAACTTGTAAGTAGCACTGTGTCAACAATGATAAATAGTGACTATATACTCACTGGGGATATTTCTGATGCTCTCCGCTGATAAGACAAGCTATACTGTTGGTCTCTCAATTAAGTTGAGAATTTTGATAACTAAAAGACAGATTAGTCCTTTTCTTGTCTTCTCTTCACAGCAATAAACATAAGCTTTCCAAACTATGTTTTCCCTCAATTGTATTTAGAAATAATGATATGCCTGGCTTGGCCTACTTTTTACAGACAGCCGCAACTCAACAATAATCTGCCCAAATTGCACACAATTCCTTCCGACTACATGAAATGCGATTTAAAAAAATTCACTTAAATATTCTCTGTGGCTAAATCTTGCTCTAGTAGCCTATTTTGAATGACAGACGACAGGAGTAGGATAAATAGGCTATATCATTTTGGTAATGCCTTGTAGACGAGCTGCCTATGCTTGCATATTAAAGACGTAACTGCACATAATCTCCATTTGCTATTCCAGTGCAGACTACAGATGACGTTTTGTTTTTGTGGGCCATTCTAATAAAAAAAACTAATTCCACACAGTACCAGTCAAAAGCTTGGACACACCTACTCATTCCAGGGTTTTTCTTTAATCTTACTATTTTCTACATTGTAGGATAGTAGTGAAGACATCAAAACTATGAAATAACACATATGGAATCATGTAGTAACCCCAATTTTTTTTTGTATTTTATATTTGCGATTCTTCCAAGTAGCCACCCTTTGCCTTGATGACAGCTTTGCACACTCTTGGTATTATCTCGACCAGCTTCACGAGGTAGTCACCTGGAATGCATTTCAATTAACAGGTGTGCCTTATTAAAAGTTAATTTGTGGAATTTCTTTCCTTCTTAATGCATTTGAGACAATCAGTTGTGTTGTGACAAGGTAGGGGTGGTATACAGAATATAACCCTATTTGGTAAAATACCAAGTCCATATTATGGCAAGAACAGCACAAATAAGCAAAGAGAAACCACAATCCATCATTACATTAAGACATGAAGGTCAGTCAATCCTGAAAATTTGAAGAACATTTCTTAAAGTGCAGTCGCAAAAACCTTTCAAACGCTATGATGAAACTGGCTCTCATGAGGACCGCCACAGGAAAGGAAGACCCAGAGTTACCTCTGCTGCAGAGGGTAAGTTCATTAGAGTTACCAGCCTCAGAAATTGCAGCCCAAATAAATGCTTCACAGAGTTCAAGTAACAGACACTTCTCAACATCAACTGTTCAGAGGAAACTGCATGAATCAGGCATTCATGGTAGAATTTCTGCAAAGAAACCACTAGTAAAGGACACCAATAAGAAGAAGAGACTTGCTTGGGCCAAGAAACACGAGCAATGGACATTAGACCAATGGAAATCTGTCCTTAGTCCCAATTTGAGATTTTTGGTTCCAACTGCCGTGTGTTGTGAGACGCAGAGTAGGTGAACAGATGAGCTCCACATGTGTGGTTCCCACCATGAAGCACGGAGGAGGAGGTGTGATGGTGTTGGGGTGCTTTGCTGGTGACACTGTCAGTGATTTATATAGAATTCAAGGCACACTTAACCAGCATTGCTACCACAGCATTCTGCAGCAATACGCCATCAAATCTGGTTTGCGCTTAGTGGGACTATCATTTGTTTTTCAACAGGACAATGACCCAACACACCTCCTGGCTGTGTAAGGACTATTTGACCAAGTAGGAGAGTGATGGAGTGCTGCATCAGATGAGCTGGCTTCACAATCACCCAACCTCAACCCAATTGAGATGGTTTGGGATGAGTTGGACTGCAGCGTGAAGGAAAAGCAGCAAACAAGTGCTCAGCATATGCGGGAACTCTAACAAGACTGTTGGAAGAGCATTCCAGGTGAAACTTGTTTGGTTACTACATGATTCCATATGAGTTGTTTCATAGTTTTGATGTCTTCACTATTATTGTAAATGTAGAAAATAGTACAAATAAAAAAAACAACCTTGAATGAGTATGTGTATCCAAACGTTTGACTGGTACTGTATATTAGTAGGCTATATGTAAAGATCAGATTAAATAAAGAATAATCTGATGGTTGAGAATATTATCAAGTGCTTGTCAAATTGGGAATGAGAGACTGAAAAACATTTAAAAAATGTTTAAAAAACGTTAAAAAAAATCATTATTAGAGTCGCATCATGCAGCCTTAGAATGTTGAAGAAATCAAAACATATAGCGTAACGTTTGTATCACAACTAAAGTTGCATAAATAACTCTTAAATTAAGCATTGCTAACCGCTCAACACAGAATAGCCGCATGTGCACATTCCCTCTGAAATCATTTGGATAAAATATCCTTTCTATTTAAGTCATGTATGTTCAATTGGTTTTTTCATACTATAAAATAATGTTACAATAGTCTAAGCAAATCTTGTCTTCTAAATGAACCTGTGTAGCCCACAGCCATATGGAATAGCCAGATGAGGACCTAACATAAGGACAACTCAGAGTGTGCTATTCTGTTCTTCCTGAAATAGATGACATTTTCTTCACATCATGTTTCTTTAGACCTGTCAAAAATAACTAACGGCTTTATTGTGATGGTCTAGGCTATATTACATGGATTTATTAAAATTGTTCAAATGTAGACGTTCCAAAGGTGTGGAAGCAAGGAGATGCTAAACATGATTATGTTAATTAAAGGTCAATTACCCTGAGACTGGCAGTTAATTGCTTGACAATCACCGGCTCACAAAATGTCATGACCGCCACAGCCCTAGTTACACGTGGTCTTCGGTTGTGATGCCAGTTGAACATACTGCCAAATTCTCTACAATGACGTTGGTGATGGCTTATGGTAGAGAAACTAACATCCAGTTCTCTGGCAACAACTCTGGTGGAAATTCCTGCAGTCAGCATGCCAATTGCACACTCCCTCAAAACCTATTGACATCTGTGGCATTGTGTTGTGTTACAAAACTGCATATTTTAGAGTGGCCTTTTATTGTCTCCAGCACAATGTGCACCTGTGTAATTATCAGCTTCTTGACATGCCACAACTGTCAGCTGGATTGATTATCTTGGCAAAGGAGAAATGCTCACTAACAGGGATGTAAACATATTGAGAGAAATAAGCTTTTTGTGTGTATGGAACATTTCTGGGATCTTTATTTCAGCTCATAAAACATGGGACCAACACTTTACATGTTGCGTTTATATTTTTGTTCAGTTATGAAACCAAGAGAGATGAAAGATACAAATATTTTATATGCTTTTTATTATTCTCTAAAACAGTAGATTGTTCTCATTTGAACTTTAAACATTTAAAAGTTGGCATCTACTGTATGAATAAAGACCACTGTTAGCTACACATCCAGGATTACAAGCTAGACTTAATTAACAAATACATTTTAAAACGCAAATATATAGATCTCTATCTCGGTTTTGGTTTCATTTTAACAAGTCATATGGTTTACCCTGAGAATACCTGTGACCAATGCTGCCTATATCTGTCGAGACTCAGTTCTTGAATGGGAATTTCCATTGACGTTCTACTAAACTGAAACTTAACAAAACAAAGCATAACTGACTGTGTGTCTGTGTGTGTGTGTGTGTGGCGTGAATGCGTCTGCATTTACAGACATCAAAATCCTTCCCATAAACCATACTCAATGTACTGTACAATGTCTCTTGTGCTTTTGTCATCAACAGAAAAAGCTTTACAGAAAATAGTAATACCTACACTCATGGTACCAAATCCGTAGCAGACACAACAACAATCTCATATTCAGTGTTTTCCCTCCCACCTTGTGTTGTCTGTAGTCTGTGTACACACTGTGTTCATTTTAAAGGTCAGCCAGGAGAAAGCCAGTGTTTATCTCCTCTCGTTGAAGCAATTACATTTGGCCCCAGTCTGTTCATCATCCCACCACTGATAAGAGGGACGCCTGGACCAGAGCCCAGAATGGCCATCACTTATTGATGCTCATTCTGTGTGGTCCAGCATGGGCACAGAGAGGGTGGGCATGAGGTTAGGCACAGGGATGTAATGATACTCTCACCTAAGCCAAGTAGGAGAGCATTCCTCCTCTCCACTCCTAACTAGAGCACCACAGCATTAACTCCAACACACATCACATCTGTGACAAACAAGTCAGAAGGTAGGATTGTATCTTATCTAACCTTTATTTAGCTTATTGAGATAAGATCTCTTTTACAAGAACTGATTCAAAATGGCAGCAGAATCTTAATGGATGGGAGTGATATTATCTTGGTTAAATCTTTATTCATTCAGAGGCAAGAGAAAGGGCTAGATTGCTTTAGTTCATTCAATAACACATCCTTTTGTAACAGATTGTACCAGCTTTTTCTAACTGTGTCATGTGTACATCTCTCTCAGCTGGGAAATGTGCCCTAGAGGGGAGAAATGCTGACCCTGCCACACACACACACACACACACACACACACACACACACACACACACACACACACACACACACACACACACACACACACACACACACACACACACACACACACACACACACACACACACACACACTTCCGATGTTCATCCCTGCCATTGGTTCATTTGAGCGCGGCAGTGGTAACAGTGCAAAAGGGCCAGAACACAGAGATGAAGTGGGCTGGAAGGAGGAGAGGGAAGGAGGCTTTAATACAAGATGCCCTGTAAGGCCACTTCGCCACTGCCCTGACTCATCAGCATGATGCAATGGCAACAACTCCTGGACCCTTTCCATCACCCTAGCTTTAATTACCCCAAGCGAGAGAGCGAGAGAGGCGACATGTCAAGCGCTAAAGAAGGCCATGAGTCTGCTGTCCTACTGTGCCCTTCAGCAAAGTCAGCCTGTGTCAGTAGAAAGCCTCCTCCTCATCCTCTCCTGTATGCTGTTGCCTATGGGCTGCTCTTAGAAGGTTTCAGATAAAGTACTTTTGCCATTGGTAAAAGCACAATAGAACAAAGTAAAATATGAAAGTAAGGCATAACGGCTAAGATACTCTTAACTACAACTGGTCTCACGTTGCACATTGCATTTTACTAGAGCTGGGCGATATGGACAAAAAGTAATATCAGGATATATTTACCCATTTTGCTCAATAATAATGAATTATTGCTCTGCCCTCAACCTCCAGACTTGTCTCCATGCTGTTGTGGTGTTTGTTGCTACTATTGTGAATTTTCCAGAACATGTGTGGCCATTATACATTTCAGGTTTGTCAGCAAAACTAGTGCACTCTATATGTGCTCTGAGTCATTAGACAAGCACCTGTCTGGGGTGAGGACACGGCTGGTTATTCCTGTAACTGTGTTATGGCCAATTGGCATACTGTTGCTATGGTTACACCTCTTGGGGTATTTTCCAGTACATGGGTGTCCCTTTCAGTGGAGTTAGCAGGACGACATGTATGGTTATTTATGTAAAGTGCCAAGGACTGTTACTATGGTCCTACATGCATGAACCTGGCTTAAGGGGAGTACATTTTTTAAACTATTGCTGTGGCTCTATCCATGCCCTAATATGAAACCAAATTAAACTTAGTGCAAGGCAATAAGATAACGATGGCTAAATGTCAGAGGGTATGATGCATTAAGAGGAGTTTTATTTGTATTTTTTAACCTTTATTTAATCAGTAAGGGCTCATTGAGATTTAAAATCTCTTTTTCAAGAGCGTCCTGGCCAAGATAGGCAGCACCAAGTCATTACAGAAATTACAGACAAACAACATGAAAAACTACAAGTAATCGAGCAAAATCCATAGAATTCACAAGAGTATCACAAAATCAAAAACAGCAAATTAAAAACATTGACAGGTCAGGGAATCAGTCTCAAGATCATTAATCAGTGATTTAAAAATACCAATCGGGACAAGTTCTTCCAGTTAAAAAGTATTTGTAAGGCGTTCCAAGACGATGGCGCAGAGTACATAAAAGGCCTTTTACCAAATTCAATTTGGACATTTGGAACAGTTAGCAGGATAAAGTCCAGTGAACGAAGAGAGTACCCACCACATTTCTGAACAATAAAAATGCCCAAATAAAAAGGTAGCAAACCCAAAATGGCTTTGGGAATGTATAACAGTGCCTGAGCCTACGAGTGACTAGAGAAGGCCAGCCAACCCTGGTATACAAAGTGCAGTGGTGCGTAAGGGTTTGCAGTTTAAAATAAATCTCAATGTGCCATGGTAAAGGGTGTCAATTGATCTCAAACACTGAGCGGAAGCATTCATACATAAAATATCCCCATAGTCTAGTAAAGGCATAGATGTAGCTGATACTTGCCTCCTTCTGGCTTCAAAAGAAAAACAGGCCTGATTCCTAAAATAAAATCCCAATTTCAGCCTCAATTTTTTTGTAAGTTGTTGAATATGCAATTTAAAAGAGAGGCCTTCATCAATTAAAATTCCAAGATATTTACATGAGGTTACAACCTCAATCTCCTTGCCCTGACGGGTAGTAATAGATGAAAGGTTCAGAGGTCTATTTCTTGCTTTAGAAAACACCATTAGTTTAGCTTTGTCAGTATTCAGGATAAGCGTCAATTGACACAAGGTATGTTGAATAGTATAAAAAGCAGTTTGCAAGTTCTGGAAAGCTTTTGTAAGAGACGAGGCACAGCAGTAAATAACAGTATCATCAGCATAAAAATGAAGTTACTATGAGTAAGGAGGAAAAATGTATAAGTAGTCTGCCAAGATTGGAAAGGGAGTTGTTTCATGAACCAGCTCGGCTTTTGTTATATTGTAATACAAGTCTATTTGAATACACGTGCTCCGGTATTTGTGAAATATGATTGACTGAATATTTCCACAACACTACTTGTCTATGTGCCAAACTTTTCATTTTAAATTGACCAACGTCTTAGTTTTTTCCTCGCTCTACTTTTTCACCCCGGACGCTTTATGTGGACATGGTTGTACAGGACCTCCACCAGCCGAAAAAGTAGTAATATTGCAGTCGCTGTACTCATTATATACAGGAGAACTATCGCCTTATGGTGAGTGTAGTATCCTTAGAGGAGTGTTAGATTGATGACTCATGACACGTAAGTACGGTTAAGTATTTAATTGTAACTTCATTCTCTATTGCACCTGGCTTAAGCTACCTGAAGCCTTCATAAATCACGGTTATATAGGCAGACATAGGAAATGGCTACAACTAGTGGAAAGCAAACCCCTGTCTTGAGTCAATACTGCCATCTATTGGTAAACATAAATAGGCCAGGTTACTACATTACCCCCCTTTAAAGCTAATAACCCAACTTAATTCCTTTCTGAGCTATGTTGTTTTCATATTCAAATTTTTTCAAACACATTAGACTGAAAAAGTCTGTCGGACGTCTCTCTCTAATAGAGCGTCTCAGCGGTGGTGTAGCTGACGCCACCAGCTCTTCACCCCTTGATGGTGAAACAAAGTCCTTTTGTGGAGACTTCGCAGGAGGAGGTTGTCCCGGACTGGTGATCTCAGGAAGTTGAGCATTGTTTGTCTCAGGTGGTTTGTCCAGCTGCAACTTTGAGGAATGTTCCAATATCCTGTCCTGCTTGTTTAAGCATTGATCCAGATCCCGGATGGAACTGGAAGTCTAGCTCGGATCTGATCCACGTGTCTCCTTAGTCTTGGTCCACTTCTGATGATCACAGTATAAGGATACTGGTCCTGAGCCATCCTCAATGGTAGCTGGAATCCATTTAGGATCAAACCCATAGTTTCTCATCTCCAGGTGAGAAACTGTGTTTGGCTCGGTTGTCATGATTACATTTTTGATTCCACTGCCTTTGTTGTATTTTCACTTTCAGGTCTGGTCTGATGAGATCCAAGGTTGACCTTAACCTCCTTGACATCAACATTTCTGCAGGTGACAACCCAGTTGTAGCTTGAGGAGTAATCCTGTAGATAAACAAGAATCTTGACACCTTTGTTTCAATCCAGGGTCCTTGCATCTTCCTCATTCCCTCCTTCAAGGTCTGAGCTGCACGTTCTGCTAATCCGTTTGAAGATGGGTGAAAAGGGGCCGACGTTACATGCTGAATTCCATTTTGTTTCATGAAACTTGTAAATTCAGTGCTTGTAAAACAAGTAGCATTGTCGCTAACCAACATTTGAGGCAATCCCATAACACTGAAGCTTTGTCTCAACTTCTCAATCGTAGTGTACGATGTCGACGTGTTCATGGGGTAAACATCCATCCACTTTGAATGAATCAGAATGAATCAGCACAAGGAACATTTTCCCTAGGAAAGGTCCAGCGTAGTCCACATGTAGTCGTGTCCATGGTTTTTCCGGCCATTCCCATGGATGTAATGGCGAAGTGGGGGGTGACTTCCTGTTACTATGACAATCTGCTCACCGGCTAACCTCCTTTTCCACATCGTGGTCCATCGTTGGCCACCAGATGTATGACCTCGCTAGAACTTTCATTCTTGACATACCTGGATTCAACTGGTGCAACAACTTCAGTAGCATACCCGCCCTTGTGGTGGGATAACTACTCTTGAACCCCACAGAACACATCCATCTCGAAAACTCAAGTCCAAACGGCGAGCGTTGTAAGGCATGACCTGCAGCTCTGTCACTGTAGGCCATCCTTTCAGGATAAATTCATGCACTTGTGATAGAGTCACATCCTTTGAAGTCCATTGCCTGATTTGTGCTGTATTCACCGGTGCATCATCCAACACATCGATCATCAAAACCTGGTCATTTTCTTCTTCCTGAATGATGATTTCTGGAATGGGCAGCCTACTCAGAGCATCAGCATTCCCAAGATATCTACCTGGTTTGTAAATGATTCTGTACTCATAGGCCCTGAGCCACACAGCCCATCGTTGAACTCTTGGAGAGACCATTTGTGGTACTGGCTTTTATTCATGGAACAGAGATCTGAGGCTTATGGTCGGTCACAAAAGTGAATGTTCTCCCGTATAAGTACCTGTGGAATCTCTGTATTCCGAATATGACAGCCAGTCCTTCCTTGTCCAGCTGAGAGTACTTTATCTCCGCTGGCGACAAAGTTCTTGACATGAACCCGATAGGTTTCTCTGCACCATTCTCCATCCGGTGTGATAGCACCGCCCCACACCATACGATGAGGCATCACACGATAAGACGAGATCTCTGTCTGCTGAGTAGTGCACTAGCACTTCAGCTGATTGCAGTAACACATTTAACTTTGCAAAAGCATCTTCCTGTATTTCTGACCATTTACAGGCTACATCCTTCCTTAACAGTTTATGCAAAGGAGCTAAGAGTGTAGAGAGGTTTGGGAGGAAGTGATTATAATAATTCAGTAAGCCTAGATAGGCTTTCAGCTCTGTAACGTTTGTCAGACCTGGAGCTTCCACAACAGCCCTCACTTTAGCTTTGACAGTGTGTAACCTCTTGGAATTCACCTTGTGACCCAGGTACTGCCATTCATCAGCTAACAGTGTACACTTGCTCCTCTTCAGCCGGAGACCGGCGTCCTCCATTCTCCTCTAAACTTCACCCAAGTTTATGAGATGTTCCTCCATCGTGACTCCTGTGACTAATGTCGTTGAGGTAAACCGCTACTTTGGGTATCCCCTGCAGAACTCCCTCCATGGTTCTTTGGAAAATAGCTGGTGCAGAAGATAGCTGGTGGATAAAGCTTCACATAAATACCTGACCATAAACACCCACAGAGGGACGTTTACGTATAAACACTTAACTTTCGGGGTGAAAGGTAGGCGGTCAGATATTTATGTGAAGCTTTATCCATAAGCACGTGCTGATATGTGTGACTCGTGTCCAGTTTTGTGAACTGTTGCCCGTCATCATTAATCCCATACACCAGCCGATCGCGTAGCATTTGCGATAATGTATTCCCATAGTTACAGCCCATTGCTAGTTTACCCAACTCAGCCACATATTCCCCCACTGATTAGGTAGGTTTTCTCATGTGTGAATCAAACTTGAATCTTTGTACTATCTCACTGGGTTTGGGGTTGAAGTGAATTTTTAATAGATCGACTAGCTTTATGTGTCACGGTCTGACCTTTATTTCCTTTGTTTTGTCTTTATTTAGTATGGTCAGGGCCTGAGTTGGGGTGGGCAGTCTGTTTGTGTTTCTATGTCTTTTCCTATTTCTGTGTTTGGCCTGATATGGTTCTCAATCAGAGGCAGCTGTTTATCATTGTCCCTGATTGAGAACCATATTTATGTAGCCTGGGTTTCACTGTTGTTTTGTGGGTGTTTGTTTCCTGTGTTAGTGTTTGTGCCACACAGGACTGTTTCGGTTTGGTTTATTTCATGTTATCGTTTATTGTTTTGTATTTCATAGTGTTCAGGCTTTTCTTATTAAAATCATCATGGACACTTACCATGCTGCGTATTGGTCCGATCCTTGCTACACCTCTTCAGACGAAGAGGAAATCTGTCGTTACAGAAACACCCACCAACAGAGGACCAAGCTGCATGGTAATGGGCAGCAGCAACAGCGACCGAAGACACAGGACTCATGGACTTGGGAGGAAATTCTAGACGGGAGAGGACCCTGGGCACAGCCAGGGAATATCGCCGCCCCAAAGCAGAGCTGGAGGCAGCGAAGGCAGAGAGGCGCTGGTATGAGGAGGCAGCACGGCGGCACGGCTGTAAGCCCGAGAGTCAGCCCCCAAAATTTCTTGGGGGTGGCACACGGGGAGTGTGGCGAAGCCAGGTAGGAGACCTGCGCCATCTTCCCGTGCTTACCGGAGAGCGAGAGGGACCGGCAGGCACCGTGTTATGCTGTGGAATGCACGGTGTCCCCGGTGCGGGTGCATTGCCCGTTGCGATACATTCCAGCTCCTCGTATCGGCCGGGCTAGAGTGGGCATCGAGCCAGGTGCCATGAAGCCATCTCTAAGCATCTGGTCTCCAGTGCGTCTCCTTGGGCTGGCGTACATGGCACCAGCCTTACGCATGGTGTCCCCGGTTCGCCAGCACAGCCCAGTGCGGGCTATTCCACCTCGCCACACTGGCCTGGCTACCGGGAGCATGCAACCAGGTAAGGTTGGGCAGGCTCGGTGCTCAAGAGCTCCAGTGCGCCTGCACGGTCCGGACTACCCAGTACCACCTCCATGCACCAGCCCTCCGGTGGCTGCCCCCCGCACCAGGCTGTCTCTCCGTCTTCTGCCTACAGGGTCTCCCGCCTGTCCAGCGCTGCCAGAGCCCTCTTCCTCTCCAGTGCCGCCAGAGTCTCCCGTCTGTCCAGAGCCGCTAGAGTCTCCCGTCTGTCCAGAGCCGCTAGAGTCTCCCGTCTGTCCAGAGCCGCTAGAGTCTCCCGTCTGTCCAGAGCCGCTAGAGTCTCCCGTCTGTCCTGAGCCGCCAGAGTCTCCCGTCTGTCCAGAGCCGCCAGAGTCTCCCGTCTGTTCAGAGCCGCCAGAGTCTCCCGTCTGTCCAGAGCCGCCAGAGTCTCCCGTCTGTCCAGAGCCGCTAGAGTCTCCCGTCTGTCCAGAGCCGCTAGAGTCTCCCGTCTGTCCAGAGCCGCTAGAGTCTCCCGTCTGTCCAGAGCCGCCAGAGTCTCCCGTCTGTCCAGAGCCGCCAGAGTCTCCCGTCTGTTCAGAGCCGCCAGAGTCTCCCGTCTGTCCAGAGCCGCCAGAGTCTCCCGTCTGTCCAGAGCCGCTAGAGCCGCCAGTCTGTCCTGAGCCGCCAGTCAGCCAGGAGCTGACCAGAGCCGCCAGTCAGCCAGGAGCTGCCACAGCCGCCAGTCAGCCAGGAGCTGCCACAGCCGCCAGTCAGCCAGGAGCTGCCACAGCCGCCAGTCAGCCAGGAGCTGCCACAGCCGCCAGTCAGCCAGGAGCTGCCACAGCCGCCAGTCAGCCAGGAGCTGCCACAGCCGCCAGTCAGCCAGGAGCTGCCACAGCCGCCTGTCAGCCAGGAGCTGCCACAGCCGCCAGTCAGCCAGGAGCTGCCACAGCCGCCAGTCAGCCAGGAGCTGCCAGAGCCGCCAGTCAGCCAGGAGCTGCCAGAGCCATCAGTCAGCCAGGATCTGCCAGAGCCGTCAGTCAGCCAGGCGATGCCAGAATTGCCCTTCACTCCGGAGCTGCCGGAGTCTCCTACCTGTCCGGTGCTGCTGGAGTCTCCCGCCTATTCGGGACCCATTTCTAGGGTCCCCAGTCCAAGGTCGGTGGCGAGGGTCGCCGCTTTAAAGAGACCACGGAGGCGGGCGAAGAGGCGCACTAGATCTATGGTGAAGTGGGGTCCACGTCCCGCACCAGAACCGCCACCCACCCAGACACTCCCCTATAGGTTCAGTTTTTGCGGCCGGAGTCCGCACCCTTGGGGGGGGGGGGTTACTGTCACGTTCTGACCTTTATTTCCTTTGTTTTGTCTTTATTTAGCATGGTCTGGGCGTGAGTTGGGGTGGGCAGTCTGTTTCTGTTTCTATGTTTTTTCTATTTCTGTGTTTGCCCTGATATGGTTCTCAGAGGCAGCTGTTTATCATTGTCCCTGATTGAGAACCATATTTAGGTAGCCTGGGTTTCATTGTTGTTTTGTGGGTGTTTGTTTCCTGCGTCAGTGTTTGTGCCACACGGGACTGTTTCGTTTGGGTTTATTTCACGTTATCGTTTATTGTTTTGTATTTCATAGTGTTCAGGCTTTTCTTATTAAAATCGTCAAGGACACTTACCACGCTGCGTATTGGTCCGATCCTTGCTACACCTCTTCAGACAGAGGAAATCTGTCGTTACACTATGAATGACTTTTCTCCTGGTTTATCTGGGCTCAACAGGTTTCTCATTAAGCTGTACGTCTGTGCACCGACAATGCTTATGAGTGTGGATTTCTGTATAGTGGCATCCGTTATTTCATTAGCAGCAAATAAATGTTCCATTATTTCACAGTACTCCTCCCATTCCTGATTTTTAGGATCAAATGGTGGTAGCGAGCCTATTGTTGCCAAAGCCATCTTTTCCGATTCTCTATCCCTTCACACAGTCAATCATTTGTCCTACCCGTATCCAGGGAATCATTCCTTCAGAACCTTCCACTGCTCACTTGAATCTCACATCCAGCGTCACACGCCAAACACTAAATAAATCGTGGCAAAAAAAAAATTCCAACACAGTCCTCCATAGTTATCCTCGTCGCCAAATATGTAGTATCCTTAGAGGCTTCTTAGATTGATGACTTATGACACATAAGTGCGGTTTATTACTTACTTGTAACTTAGAATAACATTCTCTAATGCACCTGGCTTAAGCTACCTGAAGCCTTCTTAAATCACGGTTATATAGGCAGACATAGGAAACGGCTATGGCTAGCAGAAAGCAAACCCCCATCTTAAGTCAATATTGTCACCTATTGGTAAACATAAATATACCAGGTTACTACAGTAAGGATAGCCATGTTGCATGCACAGCTTCAGATGCAATCATTAGGCAAGGGCAATTTAAGTGTAGGAAAGGATGCAACAGCATCTGTGCCACCAGTAAGTACAGATCGTAGTATATTCCCCTTGCACAGTCCCCGCAGCCGGACAATTTTTTCAAGGCTTCCGGAAAGAAATGCTGTCGGCATGTTCAACCGGTGTCGCTCATTCAGCCGACAAACTTTCAACCGATTCGCCCCATTAAGGCAGAGTCAGAGGCCGAGCCTTCTCAGGTCTCTCCTCCACCCGTTACGGGGTCTGAGCCGCCAAAGCCGCCGAAGCCTCCCATCATTTGCTGTGACAAATTGAAAACCCTTGTCATTGGCGACTCCATTACTCACAATATTAGACTTAAAAAGAATAATCTTGCGATCATACACTATTTACCAGGGGGTAGGGCTACCGACGTAAAGGCTAATCTGAAGATGGTGCTGGCTAAGGATAAAACTAGCGAGTGTAGAGAGTATAAGGATATTGTTATCGACATCGGCACCAACAATGTTAGGATGAAACAGTCAGAAGTCAGCAAGCGCAACATAGCTTCAGCATGTAAATCAGCTAGAAATATGTGTCAGCATTGAGTAATTGCCTCACAACTCAATCGATGGTTGAAACAGTTTTCTGCCCCTCCCAAAAGATAGAATTTGGAAATAATTGGCCCTCTTTCTGGGACTCACCAACAATACAGGACCAAGCCTGGCCTGCTGAGCAGTAACGGATTCCATCCTAGCTGGGGGGGTGCTCTCATCTTATCTATGAACATAGACAGGGCTCTAACTTCTCTAGCTCCACAATGAGATAGGGTGCAGGCCAGCTTAGTGGAGTCTACCCCTAGCACAGTCAGTGTAGTCAGCTCAGCTATCCCCATTGAGACCGTGTCTGTGACTCGATCTAGGTTGAGCAAAACAAAACATGCCGGTGTTCGCCTTAGCAATCTCACTTGAATAAAGACCTCCTCCATTCCTGTCATTATTTACATTTACATTTACATTTAAGTCATTTAGCAGACGCTCTTTATTGAAAGAGATTGTGATATTTCACATCTCAAAATAGGGTTACTTAATGTTAGATCCCTCACTTCCAAGACAGTCATAGTCAATGAACTAATCACTGATCATAATCTTGATGTGATTGGTCTAAATGAAACATGGCTCAAGCCTCTCCTCCTGGTTACACTAGTGACAATATCCCCCACGCATCTCAGAAATGCAGAGGTGTTGCTAACATTTATGACAGATCTGACAAATTTCAAGTTACAAAAACAAATGACTACATTTTTGTGAGCTTCTAGTCATGAAATCTATGCAGGACCACTATTTTATTATGTTTGCAATCGCAACAAATAATCTGCTCAGACCCCAACCAAAGATCCAAAGGCAACCCAAAGATTAGTAGATGCCCTTCCAGACTCCCTCCACCTATCCAAGGACGTCAGAGTACAAAAATCAGTTAACCACCTAACTGAGGATCTAAATTTAACCTTGCGTAATAACCTAGATGCAGTCGCACCCGTAAAAACAAAACATATTTGTCACAATAAATTTGCTCCCTGGTATACAAAAAATACCCAAGCTCCACCAAACTGGAAGTTTTCCATCTAGCTTGGAAAGACAGTACAGTGCAATATCGAAGAGCCCTCACTGCTGCTCGATCATCCTATTTTTCCAACCTAACTGAGGAGAATAAGAACAATCCCAAATGTATTTTTATACTGTTTGCAAGGCTAACTAAAGAGCAGCAATCAACAAGACAGGATAGCTTTCACTTCAGCAGTGATAAATTCATGAACTTCTTCGATGAAAAGATCATGATCATTAGAAAGCAAATTGCGACTCCTCTTTAAATCTGCGTATTTCTCCAAAGCTCAGTTGTCCTGAGTCTGCACAGAACTGCCAAGACCTAGTATCAATGGAGACACTCAAGTTTTTTAATCCTGTATCTCTTGACACATTCATGAAAATAGTAATGGTCTAAACCGTCAAGCTGCATACTGGACCCTATTCCAACTAAACTACTGAGAGAGCTACTTCCTGTGCTTTTCCCTCATATGTTGAACATAATAAATGGCACCCTATCCAGCAGATGTGTACCAAAGTTCTGCATTTTACTATTTGTTTTACTATTTATATTTTTGACAACTTTTACTTCACTACATTTCTAAAGAAAATATTGTACTTTTTCCTTCATATATTTTCCCTGGCACACAAAAGTACTTGTTACATTTGGAATGCTTAACAAAAGTATTGAACCTTTCTATTCTCTTAGCTTCTACAGATTGTAAAATAAAAATAAAAATTTCTGGTAAAATAATTATTATATTATTGATTAATTGACTATGGTTTTTCAATGGTTCGCCTGGGACAGCAGTTTGAGAAGGACAGAGAATGCCAACAGCAATATGAACAGAGAAAGAAACAGACACCCAAACAGTTACCCAAGCCAGACCATCAACAGCCAGTCTCCAGCCAAGACCCATCCCATGTTCTGGTGGAGATGTAGCCAAAAGGGACATTCTTCAGCTCCATGTCTAAGACCGTATCAAGGAAACTCTTCCAGAAACCACAAATCACAACAGGTCAACACACCTAACTCTCTTCGCAGGAATGACCATCCTACTCTGGGTGCTTTAACCAGAGCTGAAACCCCAAGAGTCACTGCCTACGCCCCCCCAATCAACATCCCCTTTTCAGTTAATACTGCACCAATTGGTGTTACCCCTGTCCATAGGCCCATGGACAGGAAGAGCCATCCTGGACACTGGGTCATCCTACACACTGCTCAATGAGAAACTGTGGAAGGAGGATAAAGGTCCACAATACAACTTGAAGCCGTGGACAGAAGGTCCACTCTATCTGGCTGATGGTGAGGCTAAACGACCACTTGGATGGAGTGAGGTAGATTTCCGCCTGTGTAATCGCTCCTATATGATTCCTTCTGCTATCCTTCTGTTAACCAAGAAACTTGCTTTTCCTGTCGTGTCGGGAATTGATTTCATGTACTTCATTGGTGTCCAGATTGATATCGCACCTAATTGCTACTAGTTTCCATACAATCCGAGCAAGAAGCATTTCTTCCAATCAGAAGCTACAAAGTTACATGATTGGGGTTCAAATGTGGCAGTCTTCTCTGCCGTTGCTCCGGTACCACTAACCCTTGCTAATCCTTCTGATGATCTCCTTTTACAGGCTGTGAGAAGAGCTCAGCTGGAACAGCCAGAGGAGTTAAGGCTGTTGGAACAGCTGCAGAATAATGTTGATGTATGTACTTCAAAGCTGGGACGCACCGGGCTCCTGAAGCACAAAATATTCCTTACACAGGTAATGCCGATCAAGCAAAAGCCAAATCGTTTGTCCCCAGCGAAGCTCATCACCCAAAAGGTGACAAATTAATTCACAAATTAATGATATGTTAACACAAGATATAATAGAACTTTCCTCCTCTCCCTGCGCTGCTCCTGTTGTCCTCATCCCAAAGAATACGGGTGGTCTTAGATTTTTTTGTGGACTATAGGAAGACCAACAATGTTTCCCAGACTGATGCCTATCGTCTTCCCACCATCCACGAGATCCTGGAGTCATTGTCTGGCGCTGTTGTGTTCACTACCCTTGACCTCAATAGTGGTTATTGGCAGGTTGAGATGGACCAGGAAAGCAAGGACAAGACTGCTTTTGTCTGTGCTGAGGGCTTGTTTTCCTTTAAGGTGATGCCTTTTGGATTAAAGAATGCACCTGCCACTTTCCAAAGACTCATGGAGATTGCGTTAGGTGAGCTCAAAGGGAAGATCTGTTTCGTCTACCTGGACGATATAATTATCTACTCCCAGAACAGAGAACAACACTTTCAAGATCTTCAAGCAGTGTTGGACAAGCTAAGAGAAGCTGGTCTGACCTTGAATATGAAGAAGAGCAACTTCTGCCAAACCTCCCTGAAGTTCCTTGGCCATATTGTGTCTTTTGACGGCATTCATGTGGATCCTGAAAAGACAAAGGCTGTACAAGACTTTCCTGTGCCAACCACACTCAAGGCCCTTTAACAGTACCTTGGTTTGGCTGGATGGTACCTACGGTTTGTGTCAAACTGCTCCCAGGTGCAGAACCCCTCAACGCGTTGAAGTGAAAAGGAAACTCTGAAACAACACCTCGTCACACCTCCCATTTGAGGTCATCCCAACTTTGATTGCCCTTTTGTTGTTTACACTGATGCAAGTGATGTTGGACTTGGTGCTGTCCTAGTCCAACAGATTGGACTTGGCACCGAAGAAGTGCTAGCGTTCGCCAGTCGGACATTGAATGGAGCAGAACAGAACTACTCCACAACCGAGCAAGAGTGCCTTGCAGTTGTCTGGGCTTTGGAAAAGTGGAGGTACTACCTGGAGGGAAGACATTTCACTGTGGTCACGGACCATTCCTCCCTAGTGTGGGTGTTCAAGACCAACAAACCAAGCACCAGACTCATCAGATGGGCTCTACGGTTGCAAGAGTTCACCTTTGCAGTAGAATACAGGAAAGGAAAATACAACACTGTTCCAGATGCCTTATCCAGAGCTCCTGCTTGTGGTAACGGTGGCCCTCATCTTACATGTGCTACTATACTATCAAGCAGTCGAGACTCACCCAAAACTGACTTTCCCATCTCTGATGAGGCCATTTGGAAAGCCCAACAGGATGATCCAGCAGTACAGGCTTTGTACCAGACTACCACAAAGCTGACCATCAATGAAGACAAAGTCTACGAGTAGTACAACTACCTCACAGAACACTCTACCAAATGTACATACCTGAAACTCTACGCCTTCAATTGCTTCAACATTTCCATGAAGACCCATTAGCTGGTAATTTGGGCAGGTTCAAAATCTACGAGCGGTTGCAAGCACACATCTGAAACTGTCAGGTTTGTCAAATGTACAAACCAGAAGGTAGAAAGCCTGCTGGCAAGTTGCAGCAAAAGGTCGTTACCCGACCTTGGGAAATGTTAGGAGTGGATTTGATGGGTCCCTTTCCTAGAAGCTCCAATCAGAATGTGTACATGCTTGTTTTTGTTGATTACTATTCAAAGTGGGTGGAGCTCCTTGCCCTGCGTCAGGCCACAGCGAGGACCGTCTCTAACATCCTTACGAAATAAATCCTGACTCGCTGGGGAGTGCCTGATTACATCCTGTCTGATCGAGGTTCCCAATTTGTCTCTGATCTCTTTGAGGAGATCTGCCAAAGATGGAACCTGAGACAGAAGTTGACCACGGCCTATCTCCGACAGACCAACCTCACTGAGAGAGTAAATCGAACCTTGAAGACAATGGTTGCTTCCTATGTAGGGACCCAGCACAAGCACGGGGACAAGCACCTTCACGAGTTTCGATTTGCCCTGAATTCTGCTGTGCAAGAGTCCACTGGAGTCACACCTGCAGAGCTGAACCTAAGTCGTCCCCTCCGAGGACCCTTGGATATGGTGCTACAGCAGCTTACTCCAGACGCTGCTTGCTATGACCAGGTAGTCCATCTCCACGACTTGAGAGCTCTTGTCTCAAAGAACATGATCCAGGCTCGACTCAAGCAGAAGAGAAATTATGATAAGAACAGACAAGACATGCAGTCCCAGCTTCGTGATCGGGTGTGGCTTCGCTCTCATCCTTACTCGAAAGCTGAACAATTCTTCTCGGCCAAGCTCACTCCTAAATGGCAAGGACCATATAGGATTTTGGAGCAGATGGGCCCTTTGAACTACCGAGTGGTGAAAGAAGACACAGGTGGTGAAGATATGCGCGTTGTCCATGTCTCACGCCTTAAGGCCTGTTACCCCTCGGCTGAGGAATTGGAGGCGATTGAGGGCCGCAATGTCCTGGATATCTTTGAAGAGGAAAGTGAGGAGACTTTTCTCGGATTCCCAGACCAAGAAGTCTCACACCTTAAGGCCAGGGATCCCTCAGCTGAGGAGCATGAGCGCCAAAAAGTAATCCATATTTTTGTAGAGGAAAGTGATGAGGAGACCTTTCTCCGTTTCCCCGACCAAGATGTGCCTTCCAGTGCAATGGTCGGCTTTTTCCAGGGGAGGGGGTGTGTGACGGCCCTGACTTTTTCTGAACCGTCTCAGTGCTTCTCCTTCCAATAGGGAACTTTCCCTTTCATTTCCAATTAAATTAGCCAGCATCAGATGCGCAAAAGTGGGGTTGTGATGGAGACATGAATGAGGATGTGTTCAACCCTCAGTTCCGTAGCTTCTCTATTCCGTGTGTTTTGTAGTCTAATAGAGTTTACCCAGGATCGGAACAGCTCTTTGCGTCCGTGGACTACACCTCTCTGTTCTTCGTGGCCTTTCTCCGCTGGAGATCTGTTGTCTGACTGACCGACTGACTACAACCTTTTTGTATACAGTATTTCATTTGTTTTGATGTGATGTGATGTATACTGTGATGATTTATGTAGTTAGTTGTAGTTGAGGACTTAGTAAGAGTTGATACGCTTTATAGTTGTGTGGTAAAATAATTGTTATATTGATTGTATGATTAATACTGGGTTTACGCTACACTTGAATGAACAGACAAACATTGCGTGACAAAGGTCACTTGAGTTCCCTGAACTTCTTTACCGGGCTGGACTCTTTTTAGGCCCGAGGTACAGGACATTTCTGGAGGAACCAGAACTCATTGTGTTATATTATTATATGTGTGTGTAATAATTTATGTTGGTAATACAACCCACGCAAAAGAATATAGTTGTTTTTGAAGTTCTTTCCAATGTTTTAAGGGTTTATGAAAAGTTTATTTCCATCCTGACTTTTACATAAGTCCTTTGTATTGGTGTAGACTTGACGGACCAGATGGGACTCATTCCCTCCCAAACCAAAAGGAGAAACCAATGTTTTCTCTGGTAGGCACAACCTACCTGGCACCCCTATAAATAATAACCTCAAGTCAAAACCGTTACAACACGGAAAACTGTTGAGTGTGAAAAACCCAGCAGCGCTTCAGTTCTTGACACACTGAAACCGGTACGCCTCGGACCTACTACCATACCCCGTTCAAAGGCACTTCAAACTTTTGTCTTGCACATTCTGAATGGCACACACACACAATCCATGTCTCAATTGCCTTAAGGCTTTAACCTGTCCCTTCCCATTCATCTACACGGACTGTAATGGATTTAACAGGTGACATCAATAAGGGATCATAGATTTCACCTGGTTAGTCTATATGTCATGTTCCTATTGTTTTGTACAATCAGTGTATTATCCAGATACTGTCTGTTAGCACTCGGTGGTCTATAGCAACTTCCCACAATAATAGGCATTAGGTGAGGCAGGTGAACCTGTAGCCATATTACTTCAACAGCTTTTGACATGAGATCCTCTAAGCTTTACAGATATATGACTCTGAATATTGTCATTGTCCTTCCTGTCTCTGGACCGTATGTCTCTTAACCTGATCCCCTGTCACACCCTGATCTGTTTCACCTGTCTTGTGCTTGTCTCCACCCCCCACCAGGTGTCTCCTATTTATCCGCATTATCCCCTGTGTACTTATACCTGCGTTTTTTGTTTGTCTCTTGCCAGTTTGTCTTGTTTTGCCAGGTCTTACCAGCGTGTTTCCCATTTTGCAAGTTCTTGTTTTCTAGTCATCCCTGGTTCTAACCTTTCTGCCTGTCCCTTATTAACTTGGATTAGGAACCTCTGCCTGCCCTCGACCTGCCCTTTGCTATAATAAATATTCTGAGAACCGAACTATCCACCTCCGGTGTCTGCATCTGGGTCTTATCCTGAGTCTTGATATCCCCTGAGGCTGTGACAGCCTCTCAGCCTCCATCCATGCATAAAACTGTTAAGAACCACATAGGACCTATCAAACTCCAGGCAGCCATGTGGTAAATAAGGGTGTGTGTGTCCAAGGAAAGAGATGTGTCCTAGTCCTCTGTCTTCAGCTCTCCATAAAGCTAATGATGCATTAGGGCCTCATGTCCTATATACTGGGCTGCCATGGAGTCAGTGGTTTAGTTCACTGAAGGGGGAGGAGGAGGAAATACATATTTTATGCTGGTATGACTGACGTCAGGGTATTATGGTAAAGTGAAACTATCCTGGCCAGGTACTGGATATAAAGTAATCCTCTTTCAAGTGAAGTGAAAGAAGAGAGCCAACTGAGACACTACTAGAGGCAAACACATAATCAGGTGAGTGGACAAGTTTATTTACCATGGGGACATTTCTTAACGCTTTAAAGGTGCACTATGCAGAAATCACTATTTCCTGGTTGCAAAAATTGTAATAGTTCGCCTAATTTCAGTTTGTGACAAAAAAGCATTCATTATGTAGAGAATCATTGTACCATCTAAACCGCTGTGAAATATATTTTCCATAACCAATAATTATTGTCTTTTAAGCTGTTTGAAGCTAAAAGTAAGATGCAAAAATAAAACTTAAGAACGAGACGCATAGAAATAGCAAGCATAAAACATATCTACTGCTTCTTAGAGAAGCTTCTTGCTTTCAGTGAGAATTTAAGATGTATATCTCACATTTCAATATGAATTTGGTGTGTCGCCTATAAAGTTACATATTGTAGATTTAATAGAAAGGCAATGTATAGATTGGACATTGCAAACTTTTGTAGATAAATTGTGGATTTTCTACAATAAATTATACAGTTCAAATGTTATTTCATGGTAGTATCCTAATAATATGCCCCAGGATACATTCAATTTTTTGATCACTGGCATCCCAATTATTATTTGTGTCCTGAGTGAGAAGTGTTTGTATGTGATACAAGGTATGACAGCAATCCATGCTTGGCCTGGCACTGTTTTCTGTGGCACAAATCCCATGCAAGTCATGTTACATACACTATATGACCAAAGTATGTGGACATCTGCTCGTCGAACATCTCATTCCAAAATTATAGACATTAATATAGAGTTGGTCTCCCTTTTGTTCGAGATGATTTGTTCGTTTTGAGATTTAGCCTCTCTGTTATGTTTTCAGTTTAACCAGGCTAATGATGCATAAGTCATTGACTGGCAGACTGAGCCAACATGGGCCAAGCAAAGTTTTTCCCCCAGAGAATACACGTAACCAATGCTGCCTTTTATCTCTACATGGATATATACCAGTCATTAAAGTTTCAGTTCTTAAATGGGGCTTTGCATTCATATTCTAGACTGAACAAAAACTAAGCTAAACTAAAACATGACTGTGTTTTCTTGTTCCCAGAAATGTCACCAAACAACAATAGGATAGGGAGGGCTCTGAATGCCAGCATGTTGTACCTGCTGTTATCTGTGTGCCTGACATGCACCTCTACTCTGGACGAATTCGAAGAAGATATTGAGATCGATGATGAGGAGGAAGACCTGGAGTATGAGTACAGCATGAAACAAGACAGACACACCTGTGGAAGCGGCCAAACTGGTCAGTATCCATTCTACAAGGACAACAACCACTACGTCCACACAACGGATGAGTGTGGAGAGATAGACGTAAAAAAAGTGAGGGTGGAAATGCAGCTGATGATCCAGGACCGACGTGAGAAGATAAAGGAGATCACACACGCTGCAATACACAGTGAGAAAAATGTGGAGAGGGAGAAAGCGGACACAGTGCTGTTACTGACTGAAATGGCAAGGATCGTTGAGAAGACCTACATAAAAGTAATTGAGGAGATTGAGAAGAAGCAGGAAGCAGCAGCAACCTGGGCTGTAGAGCATATTCTTAAGCTATCACAGGAAATCTCTCAGCTACAGAAGAGAAGCAATGAGCTGGAGCAGCTCTCATACACTGAAGACCACCTCCACCTTCTACAGATGTTCCCATCCCTTTGTACCCCACCGGCTACCATCGACTGGTCTGAGGTCAGTGTTCACAGTGATCCCAGTGTTGGAGCTATGAGGAGAGCTGTGAACAAGCTGAGGGAAGCACTCGATGGGGAAGAGAACAGGCTGTCTGCTGCTGAGTTGGGAAGGATCAAGAAGTGTGCAGTGAATGTGACTCTGGACCCTGACACAGCACATCCCAACCTCATCGTCTCTGAAGACGGGAAACAAGTGAGATTTGGAGATCTCCGGCAAAATGTCACAGACAGCCCTCAAAGGTTTGATTTTGTTGTTAATGTCCTAGGTAAGGAGGGTTTCTCCTCAGGGAGATTCTACTATGAGGTGCAGGTGGAAGGAAAGACTGACTGGGTTTTAGGAGTGGCAGTAGAGTCCATCAACAGGAAGGGAAGGACTATTGTGGAGCCTGACAATGGATACCTGGCTCTATGGATGAGTGATGAGAATGAGTATATAGCTCTTGATAAGCTTCCTGTTCTCCTCTTTCTTAATCAGACGCCCCAGAAGATAGGGATTTATATTGATTATGAACAGGGTCAGGTCTCCTTTTATGATGTGGACAACAGGTCTCATATCTATTCTTTCTCCAATTACGCTTTAAAACCTGCTAAACTTTATCCATTCTTCAGCACCGGCACTGACAATGACGGTATAAACTCTGCCCCATTGGTCATTACCCAGGTCAATCAGAAACTAAGTATTCACTTCCCAACTTAAAAGTGGATAACAGGGAATGTTATGTAATGTATAAATGTTAAAGGAAACACTATGTTACATCAAATCATACATTTTGTTTATTTTTTGTTGTAAGTTTCAAATGTTTTCATATTTCTGCAGTTATCTCCATTCTGTCTAAATTAAAGGTATTGAATGGCATTAACTGAAGGTCTGTATTATATAAATCAAGTGTATCTAGAGAAATTAAAGGAACCCATTCAGTCACCAATTTGTCTCAATCTGAGTAGTTCCTCTTATGCAGAAGTGACACCACAAGAGTTTTGTAATTAGGTCACATGGTTTAAAAAAAACTCCCGTCCTTGAGGAGGATGAAAACCCTGTCAAACTGCAGCAACAGTGCACTTTACTTGTTCACAGACACAGAGAAACCAACATGATTGGACAATACATCTCACAGGGCTGAGCTTGCTTTTTGCTGGTTTGCATCGTGTCGTCCTGCCCTATGTAACTGTAGGCCTTTGTCATCCTTTGTCAGCTGTTGTGTTTTATTGATTCATTCCAGTTAATAATTTTGTGTAGATAAAGTCTAGGTAGCTCAGTCAGCTTGAAGTTGGAACCATATTTGATCCCATTCACATTTTCTCAAACAAGTGGGCAATAAATACACAATGTTACCGATGTGTTTAGCCTGGACAGAAGGACAGAGCGCGTAATAGGCTCGACTATGTAGCCGCTGCTGAACAGACTGACAAATAGTCTAGTATTCCTGCAATACACCAGGGATCCTCAACTAGATTTAGCAATTGTCAGATTTTTTTCAAGAGCGGATGTTCAGGGGCCGGAAAATAATTACAAATAATTTGTACACTGCCAAATGACCAAGAAGCCCAAATGGATATGTTTGACTAAAATATAATCATTTCTAAACCTTGCTTACATTTTATACGATCACGTCTCTATTTTATATATATTTTTAACTTATGGGGCTAAATAAAAGGACCTGCAGGCCGCCAGTTGGGGAACCCTGCAATACTTCATGTCAGATGGCACATTTTTAGGTGTATAGACTGCTAAATTTATGTAAGTGTATTTGCTTGTCTGCCGATAGTGATGTGTTATCACCCTTGCTAAATAAATACTGGAGGAAAGTGGAGAGAGCTGCGATTTCCGTGAATCGGATTAGTCAAGACACGCACAGAGACTGCAGCAGCACTCCGATGTGAATTGAAAGTAAATATGTGAGCAAATTGATAAATCGTCAAACTGGTTAAAAAAAAAAGAACTGCACTTTGCCCCTCTTTTTAACGCTTTACGTCAATATATTTCATTCAACTAAATCAAAGATGGAGCGGCGCTGCGACACCTGACTGAAAAGTGCTGTGGCAAATGCCGCCCCGCCACACTTTTTCTGGCAGACCTGCTCTTATGTCTTACGGGCGGCAGGTAGCCTAGTGGTTAGAGCGTTGGGCCAGTAAAAGGTTACTAGATCGAATCCTTGAGCTGACAAGGCAAAAATCTGTCATTCTTCCCCTGAACAAGGCAGTTAACCCATTGTTCCTAGGCTGTCATTGTAAATAAGAATGTGTTCTTAACTGACTGCAGTTACACCATCCAGAACCCTCTGAATGACACAACACGTTTCACCCTGACAATTCTACAGTATGTCTTCATCCTTAGAAATCCGTTGATACCCTAGGGCAGGGTTTCCAAAACTCGGTCCTGGGGCCCCCCTGGGGGCACGTTTTGGTTTTTGCTCTAGCACTACACAGCTGATTAAAATAATTAAAACTTGATGATGAGTTGGTTATTTGAATCAGCTGTGTAGTGCTAGGGCAAAAATCAAAAACATGCACCCAGGGGGGGACCCCAGGACCGAGCTTGGGAAACCCTGCCCTAGGGTGAGATGGAATCAGGACCTGTATCTACAAAGCGTTTGAGTAGGAGTGCTGATCCAGAATCAGTGCTACTTTTTAGATCATAATGAATAAGATTGGATGGGGGGACCTGATCCTAGATCAGTACTCTTAATCTGAGATGCTTTGTGGATACGGGCACAGAGCTCTAATGTGGAGAACCACACACACTCACATGTTCACTTTGTTTGACAAATTTGCATTAGCTGAGTAATTGCAGGGATGAGAGAGAGAGAGAGACAGCGTTGCTCTCTGGCAGCAGGCAGGCTGATTGGTGTTCTGTGTCAGCTCCAGCACACACAGAGAAGCAGCTAATGGCTGTCTCACAAAGCAGGAGGCGTGAATGAGACAGAGGGAGAGTCTACAGTCTCTTTCCCGCACTTGCCAGGACTATAGCGAGAAAGATGGAGTGCTGATATGGGAACAAGACTCACAGTTTCTAGTCTTCTGTGTACTGGGTGACTGCAAACAACCCAGTCTTCTCCTCACACAACACCAATCATTATAGGAGAGAGTTTACAGAGAAGTCAACAGAGCACCCTTGGGGTGAATGTGTGTGGGTGAGCCTTGGAATTTGGGTGTGCTGTCGACCCACACACAGGGGTGATGTCATCAGCCTAATGGCTCATTAGGCCCATACAAGCACACTCTCTTCCTCTGTTTGTGTATGTGATGTAACAGCCATTATAAACTGGGTGGTTCCAGCCAAGAATGCTGATTGGCTGACAGCCATGGTATATGAGACTGTATACCATGGGTATGATAAAACATTTGTTTTTACTGCTCTAATTACTTCAGTAACCAGTTTGTGGTACATGGCCAATATTTGTGGTTTGTGGTACATGGCCAATATTCAACGGCTAATGGCTGTATCCAGCCACTCCGAAATGCGTCGTGCCTAAGAACAGCCCTTGGACCTGGTATATTGGCCATGTACCACA
Organism: Oncorhynchus masou masou; assembly: GCF_036934945.1. Lineage (NCBI taxonomy): Eukaryota > Metazoa > Chordata > Actinopteri > Salmoniformes > Salmonidae > Oncorhynchus > Oncorhynchus masou. The sequence continues at coordinate 58,867,680 of NC_088242.1, forward strand.
CACACTCGGGCCTTATTGCTTAAATATCCTGCTGTCCATTCCATACATTGAATTATACCCTTGAATGAATTCATGTAGCATTCTGCAGCACCTGCTCTAAGATTTCCATCAACTTTATGTGCACAGTACATCAATAACCACAACCTCACTTTCCACGACCAACTTAACAATCACACTTAGTTACAAGCCATCTCTGATAGGGTTGCTATAGTGGGTTAATTAAGTGGGTTAATCTGGGATGGGTTAACGGCTGTCTCATCCCATACATATTCTAGCTGGCTAGATGAGAGAGGAGAAGCCAGAAGCTCTGACTTGAAGAGTAAGATGGCACCAGAGAAGAAGGCAGACATTTTACGTGCCCCCAACCGACGTGCCCCCAAACCATTGTGTTTTTTTGTTTGTTTATTTGCGTTGTTTGTAACTTATTTTTTACTTATTTTGTACATAATGTTGCTGCTGCTGTCTCTTCTGATCGAAAATAACTTCTGGACATCAGGACTGCGATGACTCAGCACAGACTGGCAGAATAATGTTTTTCCTTTAACGAGTCTGACGAGGCCGACGCGAATGATATACTGCTTTCTTGGGAACAGGCCCAGATCCCAGTGATTTGGGTGAAGAGGAGGCAGAGAAAAAGGGTCCGGAGGGCGGGCTGCCCTCTGAGAATTTGTAGGTGATCGAATAAACCCCCACTTCCTTCCATTCTGCTAGCAAACGTTCAATCTTTGGACAATAAAATAGATGACCTACGTGGAAGATTAAACTACCAACGGAACATTCAAAACTGTAATATCTTATGCTTCACAGATACGTGGCTGAACGACGACACTATCAACATAAAGCTGTCTGGTTATACACTGCACCGGCAGGATAGAACAGCGGCGTCTGGTAAGACCAGGCGCGGCGGACCAGGCATTTGTGTAAATAACAGCTGCACGACATCTAACTTCTTGTCGCACAATCCCGGATCCGGGATTCTATTTATAGCCTCAAGCTCATTAGCATAACGCAACGTTAACGATTTCTGAAAATCGCAAATAAAATGAAAATAATGCGCCTGCTCTCAAGCTTAGCCTTTTCTTAACAACACTGTCATCTCAGATTTTCAAAATATGCTTTTGAACCATTGCAAATCACTAATTTGTGTAAGAGTATGCTAAGCTAACTTAGCATTTTGAGTAGCATTTAGCACGCAACATTTTCACAAAAACCAGATAACCAAATAAATAAAATCATTTACCTTTGAAGAGCTTCAGATGTTTTCAATGAGGAGACTCTCAGTTACATAGCAAATGTTCAGTTTTTCCTGAAAGAATCTTTGTGTAGGAGAAATCGCTCCGTTTTGTACATCACATTTGGCTACCGAAAGGAACCGAAAATTCAGTCACCAAAACGTCAAACTTTTTCCGAATTAACTCCATAATATCGACCGAAACATGGCAAACGTTGTTCAGAATCAATCCTCAAGGTGTTTTTTCACATTTCTCTTCATTGATATGCAGTTCGTGGAAGCCTGCTTTCCCCTCAGAATCGCATGGAAAACTACCAGCAGCTGAAAAAGATGCACCAATTTTGACGGAGGACACCGGGCGGACACCTGGAAAATGTAGTCTCTTATGGTCAATCTTCCAATGATATGCCTACAAATACGTCACAATGCTGCAGACACCTTGGGGAAACGACAGAAAGGGCAGGCTCATTCCTCTCGCATTCACAGCCATATAAGGAGACAATGGAAAACGGAGCCTCAAAAATCCTGCTGGTTTCCTGGTTGCCGTTTCATCTTGGTTTTGCCTGTAGCTCCCGTTCTAGGGCACCCACAGACAATATCTTTGCAGTTCTGGAAAATTCAGAGTGTTTTCTTTCCAAAGCTATCAATTATATGCATAGTCGAGCATCTTTTTGTGACAAAATATCTTGTTTAAAACGGGAACGTTTTTCATCCAAAAATGAAATAGCGCCCCCAGAGTTTCAAGAGGCTAAGGAAGTCTCAAGCTATTGCTCGTCTGAGGTAGAGTATCTCATGATAAACTGTAGACCACACTACCTACCTACAGAGTTAGTTTTTTTCCCCCCACAATAACTGTACGTACATACCCAAACCAGAAGCCATGGATTACAGGCAACATCTACATTGAGCTAAAGGTTAGAGCTGCCGCTTTCAAGGAGCGGGACTCTAACCCGGAAACTTGTAAGTAATCCCGCTATGCTCTCCGTCGACCCATCAAACAGGCAAAGCGTCAATACAGGACTAAGATCGAATCATACTACACCGGCTCTGACGCTCGTCGGATGTGGCAGGGCTTGCAAACCATTACAGGCTACAAAGGGAAGCCGAGAGCTGCCCAGTGAAAAGAGCCTACCAGACGAGCTAAACTACCTCTATGCTCGCTTTGAGGCAAATATCACTGAAAAATGCATGTGAGCACCAGGTGTTCTGGAAGACTGTGTGATCACGCTCTCCGCAGCCGATGTGAGTAAGACTTTTAAACAGGTCAACATTCACAAGGCCGCAGGGCCAAACGGATTACCAGGACGTGCACTACGAGCATTCCCTGACCAACTGGCAAGTGTCTTCACTGACATTTTCAACCTCTCCCTGTCCGAGTCTGTAATACCAACATGTTTTATGCAGACCATCAGAGTGCCTGTGCCCAAGAACACTAAAGTAACCTGACTAAATGACTACTGACCTGTAGCACTCACGTCTGTATCCACGAAGTGCTTCGAAAGGCTGGTCATGGCTCATATCAACACCATTATCCTAGAAACCCTAGACCCACTCCAATTTGCATACCGCCGCAACAGATCCACAGATGATGCAATCTCTATTGCACACACTGCCCTTTCCCACCCGGACAAAAGGAACAGTTATGTGAGAATGCTATTCATTGACTACAGCTCAGCATTCAACATCATAGTGTACTCAAAGCTCATCAATAAGCTAAGGACCCTGGGACTAAACACCTCCCCCTTCAACTGGATCCTGGACTTTCTGACGGCTGCCCCCAGGTGGTAAGGGTAGGCAACAACACATCCGCCACGCTGATCCTAAACACCGGCGCCCCTCAGGGTGTGTGCTCAGTCCCTTCCTGTACTCTCTGTTCAACCATGACTGCACGGCCAGGCACGACTCCAACACCATCATTAATTTTGCAGATGACAAAACAGTGGAAGGCCTGATCATCGACAATAACAAGACAGCCTATAGGGAGGAGGTCAGAGACATGTGGGGCCAGGACAACAACCTGTCCCTCAACATGATCAATACAAAGGAGATGATTGTGGACTACAGAAAAGAAATAGGACTGAGCACGCACCCATTCTCATCGACGGGGCTGTAGTGGAGCAGGTTGAGAGTTTAAAGTTCCTTGGTGTCCACATCATCAAGAAACTAACATGGTCCAAGCACACCAAGACAGTTGTGAAGAGGGCACAACAAAACCTAGTCCACATCAGGAGACTGAAAAGATTGGGCATGGGTCCTCAGATCCTCAAAAGTTTCTTCAGCTGCACCATCGAGAGCATCCTGACTGGTTGCATCACTTCCTGGTATGGCAACTGCTCGGCCTCCGACCGCAAGCACTACAGAAGGTAGTACAAACGGCCCAGTACATCACTGGGGCCAAGCTTCCTGCCATTCAGGACCTCTATACCAGGCGGTGGCAGAGGAAGGCCCTAAAAATTGTAAAAGACTCCAGCCACCCTAGTCATAGACTGTTCTCTCTGCTACCACATGGCAAGCGGTACCAGAGCACCAAGTCTAGGTCCAAGAGGCTTCTAAATAGCTTCTACCCCCAAGCCATAAGACTCCTGAACACATATTCAAATGGCTACCCAGACTTTTACACCGCTGCTACTCTCTGTTGTTATCATCTATTCATAGTCACTCTGCCTAAATGTACATATTACCTCAACTTACCGGTGCCCCCGCACATTGACTCTGTACCGGCACCCCCCTGTATATAGTCTTGCTATTGTTATTTTACTGCTGCTCTTTCATTACTTGTTACCTTTATATCGTATTCTTACACATATTTCTTTTAATTGCATTGTTGGTTAGGGGCTCGTAAAGTATTTACATTTATTTCATTTGAATCAGCATCAAAAGCCTCAGAGTTGAGTAACAGTTGGGGATTCTACAGTATAACCAAAAGAGTGCTCCTCCCAAGGTCATTACAGAATATACTGGCCTACAGCAATCTCCTAGTTCTCCTATTTCCCCTTCTCTTTCTTCTCCTCTACAGAGGGATTGTGAAATGACTAAAATGAAGCATAACTGAATCCCACTCCAAACTACTTCAGTCTGCCTACAACCATCCATGTTTATGTTGAGGTTATGGACATGAGCACTCGTGACCTTACTGTGAGGAGGTAGGGTTGCAATTCCAGTACCGTTCCCAAGATTTCCTGGTTTTCCATTAAACCAGATTTGAGCTGGAGGATTCCAAATTTCCCTTCTTAGTCCCTCACAAGTCCAGAAATCTTCCCAGCACGATTTCAGAAAAACCTGGGAATTATAGGAAAGCTAACAGAATTTTGCAAACCTGACTGTGAGTCTATCCAAGAGGGTTTTGGTTAATATCTGTATCAATAAATTATAACCAAAGCACTGTGTTACTTTGGGCCTCAACTTTATTATACAGTTGAAGTCAGAAGTTTAAATACACCTTAGCCAAATACATTTAAACTTAGTTTTTCACAATTCCTGACATTTAATCCTAGTAAAAAAATCCCTGTCTTAGGTCAGTTAGGATAACCACTTTATTTTAAGAATGTAAAATGACAGAATATTAGTGGAGAGAATTATTATTTTCAGCTTGTGTTTCTTTCATCACATTCCCAGTGGGTCAGAAGTTTACATACACTCATTAGTAGTTAGTAGCATTTCCTTTAAATTGTTTAACTTGGGTCAAACGTTTTGGGTAGCCTTCCACGAGCTTCCCACAATAAGTTGGGTGAATTTTGGCCCATTCCTCCTGACAGAGCTGGTGTAACCGAGTCAGGTTTGTAGGCCTCCTTGCTCGCACACGCTTTTTTAAGGATTTTGCCTGTGCTTAGCTTCATTCTGTTTCTTTTTATCCGTAGAAAGTCCCTAGTCCATGCCGATGACAAGCATACCCATAACATGATGCAGCCACCATCATGCTTGAAAATATGAGGAGTGGTACTCAGTGACATGTGTTGGATTTTCCTCAAACATAACAAATTGTATTCAGGACATAAGGTTAATTTCTTTACCATTTTCTTTTGTATTCTGTACATGCCTCTTTCTTTTCTGTCATTTAGGTTAGTATTGTGGAGTAACTACAATGTTGTTGATCCATCCTCAGTTTTCTCCTATCACAGCAAATCAACTTTGTAACTGTTTTCCATTGGCCTCATGGATAAATCCCTGAGAGGTTTCCTTCCTCTCTAGCAACTGAGTTAGGAAGGACACCTGTATCTTTGTAGTGACTGAGTGTATTGATACACCATCAAAAGTACAATTAATAACTTCACCATATTCAAAGGGATATTCAATGTCTGTTTAGTTTTTTTATCCATCTACCAATAGGAGCCCTTCTTTCTGTTTGAAATTCACTGCTCGAGTGAGGCACTGAGTCCATGCAACTTATTATGTTACTTGTTTAGCCCATTTTTACTACGGAATAACAAATTTAGGCTTGCCATAAAAGACATTGAATACTTATTAACGCAACACATTATCTTTCCACTTAATTAATTTATAAATACGTCAAAATATAATTCCACTGACATTATAGGCTATTGTGTGTAGGCCTGTGACACAAAATCTCAATTGAATACATTTTAAATTCAGGAGTGGGAATACTTTCTGAAGGCACTGTAACAGTGCCTGTCTTGACTCGAGTAGCCTTGCGAATTCATACTCGTACAAGTATTCAAGTTCTAATGTCAGTTTAGATATTCAAGTATTCGAATAACCTTAGAAATCCTTATTTTTATGCTATACAGGATTTCTGATAGCTCTGTAAGACAATTTCCCCACATACAAAAGTGCAAAGTATATGATGTGTACTTAGAAGAACAGGGGTAATTCTATATCTTATAAAATATAATTACCTCAAAATAGCCTAAAACAGCACAGTGATTTCGGTACTAAAACCAACTAAAACAAACCTTTTCTTGTGAGCAAAAAGCTACTTTTTGCAATGAATTCAAAGTTGAGTTTGCAGCATTTCCATCTAAAAGGACCCATGAGCATCAACATGTGAAGTTCATCATATCAAATTGGGTTTTCTATATTTTTGAAAAATGAAGTCAGATACATTTTTCAACTATTTTCCATCTTAAAAATGAGGCATAATATAAAGGCTTTGATTTCTGGTCAAACAGATGGAAAAGGGTTCTTAGAAAACATCTACCAGAAAAAGTACAAATGTATCAGACATACATTACCACTCAAAAGTGGTATCCCTGATGTCCTTATACAGCTCTCTGGTCTTGGCCATTGTGGAGAGGTTGGAGTCTGTTTGATTGAGTGTGTGTACAGGTGTCTTTTATACAGGTAACGAGTTCAAACAGGTGTAGTTAATACAGGTAATGAGTGGAGAACAGGAGGGATTCTTAAAGAAAAACGAATAGGTCTGTGAAAGCTGGAATTCTTACTGGTTGGTAGGTGATCAAATACTTATGCCATGCAATAAAATGCAAATTAATTACTTAAAATCATACAATGTGATTTTCTGGATTTTTATTTCAGATTCTGTCTCTCACAGTTGAAGTGTACCTATGATAAAAATTACAGACCTCTACATGCTTTGTAATTAGGAAAACCTGCAAAATCGTCAGTGTATCAAATACTTGTTCTCCCCACTGTACCAAACCATTTCCTTGGCTCTCTTGTAGAGTGTATTCATTGTTTTCACTGCCATGATGTCCTTGAGGAGCAGATTCAATGCATGAGCAGCACAGCCAATGGGTGTGATGTGAGGGTAGGACTCCTCCACTTTAGACCAAGCAGCCTTCATGTTCGCCACATTGTCTGTCACCAGTGCAAATACGTTCTGTGGTCCAAGGTAATTGATCACTGCCTTCAGCTCATCTGCAATGTAGAGAATGGTGTGTCTGTTGTCCCTTGTGTCTGTGCTCTTCACTGGTCGAGGGGTGGAGATGATGTAGTTAATTATTCCTTGCACACGAACATTCGACCACCCATCAGAGATGATTGCAGTACATTCTGCTTTCTCTATGATTTGCTTGACCTTCACTTTAACTCTGCTGAACTCTGCATCCAGCAAATGAGTAGATAAAGCATGTCTGGTTCGAGGGGTGTATGCTGGGCGAAGAACATTCAGAAATCTCTTCCAATAGACATTGCCTGTGAGCATCAGAGGTGAACCAGTTGAATACACAGCTTGAGCAAGACATTCATCAGCATTTCTCTCACTACGTTCCTCTATTGAGTCAAAAAAAAATCTGATTCAAGGAGGACCATGAGCTGTTGCTATCGATAAGGTGTCTGATTCATCATTTTCACCTCATATAGAAGTAGAGGGACTTTTGTCAGGGGTTGCTTGTTGTGAGTGCTGAGGGAACTTTATGCACTTGGCCAGATGATTCTGCATCTTTGCTGCATTCTTCAAATATAATTTGGCACAGTATTTGCAAATGTACACAGCTCTTCTTTCTACATTAGCTGCAGTGAAATGTCTCCACACATCAGATAGTGCCGGTGGCATTTTCCTGTTAAGATTTTCAACAAAAATGAGTAAAAAAAACAAATAAATACAATTCCATGTGCAGATGAATAGTTAAGCAGTCAGATTAAACAACTCATTTGTAAGATAAATGTTTTAAAATTAAACATGTATGGAAACGGGTGAATTAACACTCCTCAGTTAGCAGGCTCAAGCAAGCTAAAACCCACATGGTAGCGAAAACTAACTAGCAGAAATTGTTAACAAGTTTTAAATTATTTAAACACACTTTGCTGTTGGCTACTATTTACTAGTTAACAAAAAATCATGTATGTAATGTCAAATATATTCACCCCACCCAGTATTGTAATCAAAACTTACCAGACAGCATATCGTCCTTGGCTCAGACAGTGTAGTAGTGTGGGCTCAATAGCATCAAATTAGTGTGCAAGATCTTGAGAATCAGCTGTACATGAAAGAGTGCACTGTACATGTGATGGAAGAATGCACTGTGCATGCAGAGGGTTGCAATTCCATTGAATTGGGATAGTTTAACCAAAATATGCCACAAGACCTAGAATTGCCTTATGTGTATCCCATGAAAAGGTTCACTGTTATAAGCTAACTTTTTATATGAATTTAATAATTTAATTCCTCAAATGCCAGGGCTTAACTTCACATGGAAAACTTTAGAGAAAAATTCCAGAAATTTACCTGGAAAGTTTTTCGACCCTTTGCAACCCTACTGATTCCTACCCATGAGCCCCCTCTCTTTCCATTTGCTGTAACCAGCAGCCTTTCCCACTGAACACCGACCGACAATGGACCTCCATGGACGTTGAAAAGTAGTTGAAAGTAGGTCAGTCCACCCTGGCCTTTATGTTAACATCCAGAGATGGACCGGACTGGACCAAATCTGAACCTATTATAGACGTATGTTTCACAAGTTTGGATAGCACAGTAGAGTACAGTCCAATACAGTAATACTTTACACTAAATAAAGTAGAGTATAGTACAGTACAATAAGGTGGAGTACTCTATTGTACTGTACTCTACTCTACCGTACTGTACTGAACTCAACCCTACTCTACTCTGCTGTGCTACATTGTATTGCACTGTACTATACTGTGCTCTGCTGTGTTGCGCTGTGATGTCCAAAGTTGTGAAACATGAGGAAAATGACATTGACATCCATAGTTATGCATTTCTGTGTAGTGCAGATCAGGGACCCATTAAGTAATTCCATTACTGTAATTCTCTTACCAGGTGTAAATCCACTTCACATATAATAGTTCAATAACCAAAATAGATTTTTTCAAACTCCAAGGTGCCATGTCATATAGCTGACAACCCATTATTTCTGAAGACATCACTGAATCTTAATTCGGGAGATGTTTAACCGTTTTTGGAAAATGTGGGCACATAAATATTTTAGGGAGATTTTCCCGTAATACCTATACCAAGGTTGGCATCTGCACAGTTCTTCCACTAAAATTCATTTTTGTAAATGTTTCAGTGAAAATTGTTAAAAGTGGTCCTTGTGCATAGCTGTAAGGTTTGTTAAACTTTGAAATCAATGTTTTTTGTTTGGCATACATTTTAAAGTGAAAAAATTTGGTCAATATTCTGTCACTGTGAAATTGCCCAGCACAAACAGCTGAAGTAGGACTCTATAACCATTCCAGAAGCATACCGGCACGGGAGTCCAGTTCCTTTTCCAGAATAATTTCACTGCAGCAAGTAAGCTAGTCTCCTGGAAGCTCCCCGGCATGCTCCCATGGGCCAGCATTAGATCTTGACTTACTCATACGAGAATCACAAGGGAGGACACAAAAAATCACAGATATATTAATATATAAATACACTAAATATACAGGATATAACGTTAGACTTTAAGAAGCCCCGCTGACAACATGATGACCAGACTGATTTGCTTTATCTGATGAAGGTCAAAGTTGATCAAACCCTCACAGAAAAATGTACCATGTTCAGATAAGATGAAATGCCCCTTTTCAAATTTTCTTCACTTGCTCAATTTGTTCAAGTTTATATGGCCTAAAGGGTAAGTAAGCTTTCTACCCCAGGTGCATCAGTTATCACATGTATTCCCTATTTTTAAATGCCAAGTCATTATCTCTCCATCTGCAGGCCCCACGTCTCCTACTATTGTGTATGGTGCCTGCGGCCCACTCCCCTCTCCAGAGTCAACACTGTCACAATGTCCACACTGCAACAAAGGCCTGACAAAAACCCTCAAGATCCCTTTTTGTGGAGCATGACCGGTCAATTCCATCATCCACCCATCTGTATACAGTCATAACACACACACAACCACACACGCCCATGTCACGTCCCTCTCCCTTCATATTATTTCCACAGTCCAATCACCCAACCCCCCGACACACTGTCAATCCAAACGCCACAGGCTGAACACAAGAGCAGACGGTATCTTATCTGTATGCTTATTTTATGCTAAACCCTGGCCACTTCTGATGAGATTACAGGTCCTCCACTATACCTCCATTAAACTACAAGGTGGCAGCTTGAGCACACACTTCCTACCGAGCTCTGCATAGCAACTTTTGAAAGATAATGAAAAGTGTATTATTTTGAACTAACAAATTAATACTTTGATTGCTAAAAACACCAGGTTATTGATGATTTAAGATGATATTTTCCAAAATGTCACAGCGTGCTGACAGAAAGAAAAATCATATGGATACCTCCTCAGCTAGCAATGCTCCGCCATCATCCAATGTTGTTACACAGGAGGCAAATGCTTTGATTGACAACTGCCACAACTATACTGGTCTGACAGACTCTATGACACGTATCGTGTCAGACGAGGATTTTCCTTCTTTGCCTATAACCCCAAGCAAACCTCCAGCTTCCAAGAAAGGCATGTTTGATCTGGGCCCAGATGCCGCTGCCAATAATGAAGGTATTGCCACTCTTTCCAGGCTCATCAATACAAGGTCCGATGCCATAGGGTAAATGGCCGTCAACAACGCAATGAAGATCGAGAGCTTAAAAAAACAGTTGACTTCGCATACATGGAAATCAAGGATGTTAAGGTCACCCACATTGAAAAGCGTGTCGAAAAGGAGGAGGGAAAGATGAACTTGTGCCAAAGAACAATCGTGGAACTCGAAAGCTACTCAAGACGGTGGAATCTGAGACTGTATAGAGTTCCCGAGGCAGATGGGGAGAATGTGCGGCAAATGTGCGACTGTCATAGACTGTGCCTGGTGGCCAACATAAGTCTACCTACAGTAAATAGCTACCTCTGATGTGAGCAGATCCCACTCCCGGCTCTAAGGTGATTCAACTTTCGTTCTAACTGCACAAAACTACTGGAGTAATGGATATTTACTATTTTATTTGTTCTCTAACTTATGATATTTTTACCTGCAGTATAGGCAGTGAGCAAGCTCTTTGTTGTTTCTTGTTCTGACAGTTATCTTTGTTACGCTAAACTATTCTCACTCAATAATTTATATCTACAGTATATGGTTTATTTTCATTCTTACTCGATTTGTGAATGTTGTTTAGCTCATTAGTACTTTCTGTTCTATATTTCACTTTGTCGTTGTCTATAGTTTCACTATGCTAGGGGGTTAAGAAATAATGTAAAGCGCAAAGCCTTATTTTTTTAATTTCCAAACACCTTAAAACAGATTTTTTTTTCAAGAGTCTCATTCAGTTTCTACCGATGTCAACTTCTGGAGATCTCAGTGGGGAAATGATGTATGGCTCTCTCATGGTTCTGAACACTGCTGGAGTTATCACTCTAAAGAATCATTTCAATTGAAGTATTTTGCACTCTGACTGTGACCCCTTTGGTCACTTTCTTTGTCTTGTTATCAACTGTAACAATAACATTATTATTATTACCAACATTTATAGGTACAATTCCAAACTTAAAATTGATCAGTTACTTGAATCTTTGGAAAAGCGTATTCTCCATTGGCTAACCAAGTTCCCTAAGTTCTAACCAAGTTCCCTAAGTTCTAAACAAGTTCCCTAAGTTCCCTCATTTTTTTCACCTTTCTTTAACCATCTAGACTAGTTGACAACAAGTTCTCATTTCCAACTGCGACCTGGCCAAGATAAAGCAAACAGTGCGACACAAACAACAACACAGTTACACATGGAATAAACAAACATACAGTCAATAATACAATAGAAAAAGTATATGTACAGTGTGTGTAAATGAAGGAGGATAAGGGAGGTTAGGCAATAAATAGGCCATAGTGGCAAAATAATTACACTGGAGTGATAGATGTGCAGAAGATGAGTGTGCAAGTAGAGATATTGGGGTGCAAAGGAGCAAAATCAATAACATCAATAACATTATGGGGATGAGGTAGTTGGATGGGCTATTTACAGATGTGCAGCAGAGAACTGGAAAGAAAGGCGGCCGAAGGAGGAATTGTCTTTTGGGGTGACCAGCGAAATGTACCTGCTGGAGTGTGTGCTATGGGTGGGTGCTGCTATGGTGAACAGTGAGCTGAGATAAGGTGGGGCTTTACCTATCAAAGACTTATAGATGACCTGGAGCCAGTGGGTTTGGCGACGAATATGAAGTGAGGGCCAGTCAACGAGAGCATACAGGTCGCAGTGGTGGGTAGTATTTGGGCTTTGGTGACAAAACGGATGGCACTGTGATAGACTGCATCCAATTCGCTGAGTAGAGTGTTGGAGGCTATTTTGTAAATGACATCGCCAAAGTCAAGGATCGGTAGGATAGTCAGTTTTACGAGGGTATGTTTGGCAGCATGAGTGAAGGATACAGTGTTGTGAAATAGGAAGCAGATTCTAGATTTAATTTTGGAGATGCTTAATGTGAGTTTGGAAGGAGAGTTACCAGTCTAACCAGACACCCAGGTATTTGTAGTTGTCCAGTAGTGATGCTGGACGGCGGGCCGGTTTGTGCAGCGTTCGGTTGAAGAGCATGCATTTAGTTTTACTTGCATTTAAGAGCAGTTGGAGGCCATGGAAGGAGAGTTGTATGGCATTGAAGCTCGTCTGGGTGTTGGTTAACTTCTTGGTGACATGGAGCAGTATTTTCACGTCCGGATAAAATGCATGCCCAAATTCAACTGCCTGCTACTCATCCCCAGAAGATAAGATATGCATATTATTTGTAGATTTGGATAGAAAACACTCTGAAGTTTCTAAAACTGTTTTGAATCATGTCTGTGAGTTTAACAGAACTTATTGAGCAGGCGAAACCCCGAGGACAAAGCATTCAGAATTTTTTTGAGGTCACTCTCTTTTCAATATGTTTTCATTGGGAATCCAGATTTCTAAGGGACCTTCTTGCAGTTCCTATCGCTTCCATTGGATGTCAACAGTTTTCAGAAATTGGTTGATGTTTTCCCTTTGTGTAATGAAGACGTATGGCCATCTTGAACGAGGGTCACTTGAAGTGTACTGTTAGATAGAGGCGCATGACCATTAAGCTAGCTACAGTTTGTTTTCCTCCTGTATTGAACAGAGATCATCCCGTCTTGAATTTGATTGATTATTTACGTAAAAAAATACCTAAAGTTGTATTACAAAAGTAGTTTGAAATGTTTTGGCAAAGTTTACAGGTAACTTTTGAGATATTTTGAAGTCACATTGCGCGGTTGGAACCAGCGTTTTTCTGGATCAAACGCGCCAAATAAATGGAAATTTTGGATATATATCGACGGAATTAACCGAACAAAAGGACCATTTGTGATGTTTATGGGAAATATTGGAGTGCCAACAACAGAAGCTCGTCAAAGGTAAGGCATGAATTATATTTTTATTTCTGCGTTTTGTGTCGCGCCTGCAGGGTTGAAATATGCTTCTCTCTCTTTGTTTACTGAGGTGCTATCCTCAGATAATAGCATCATTTGCTTTCGCCGAAAAGCCTTTTTGAAATATGACATGTTGGCTGGATTCAAAACACGTGTAGCTTTAATTTGCTATCTTGCATGTGTGATTTTATGAAAGTTTGATTTTTATATTAATTTGAATTTGCAGCTCTGCATTTTCCCTGGCTTTTGGCCAGGTGGGACGCTACCGTCCCACATATCCCAGAGAGGATTTAACACAGTGTCCAAAGAAGGGCCAGAAGTATACAGAATGGCGTTGTCTGCTTAGAGCTAGATCAGAGAATCCACCAGCAGCAAGAGCGACATCATTGATGAATACAGAAAAAAGAGTCGGCCCGAGGATTGAACCCTGTGGCACCCCCATAGAGACTACCAGAGGTCTCAACAGGCCCTCTGATTTGACACACTGAACTCTGTCTGAGAAGTAGTTAGTGAACGAGGCGAGGCAGTCATTTGACAAAACCAAGGCTGTTGAGTCTGCCGATAAGAATGTGGTGATTGACAGAGTCGAAAGCCTTGGCCAGGTCGAAGAATACACCTGCACAGTATCATCTCTAATGTTATGTCATCGTTTAGGACCTTCAGCATGGCTGAGGTGCACCCATGGCCAGCTCGGAAACCAGATTGCTTAGTGGAGAAGGTACGGTGGGATTCGAAATAGTCGGTGATCTGTTTGTTAACTTGGCTTTCGAAGACCTTAGAAAGGCAGGGTAGGCTAGATATACAGTGCCTTGCGAAAGTATTCGGCCCCCTTGAAATTTGCGACCTTTTGCCACATTTCAGGCTTCAAACATAAAGATATAAAACTGTATTTGTTTGTGAAGAATCAACAACAAGTGGGACACAAGACACAATCATGAAGTGGAACGACATTTATTGGATATTTCAAACTTTTTTAACAAATCAAAAACTGAAAAATTGGGCGTGCAAAATTATTCAGCCCCCTTAAGTTAATACTTTGTAGCGCCACCTTTTGCTGCGATTACAGCTGTAAGTCGCTTGGGGTATGTCTCTATCAGTTTTGCACATCGAGAGACTGAAATTTTTTCCCATTCCTCCTTGCAAAACAGCTCGAGCTCAGTGAGGTTGGATGGAGAGCATTTGTGAACAGCAGTTTTCAGTTCTTTCCACAGATTCCCGATTGGATTCAGGTCTGGACTTTGACTTGGCCATTCTAACACCTGGATATGTTTATTTTTGAACAATTCCATTGTAGTTTTTGCTTTATGTTTTGGATCATTGTCTTGTTGGAAGACAAATCTCCGTCCCAGTCTCAGGTCTTTTGCAGACTCCATCAGGTTTTCTTCCAGAATGGTCCTGTATTTGGCTCCATCAATCTTCCCATCAATTTTAACCATCTTCCCTGTCCCTGCTGAAGAAAAGCAGGCCCAACCCATGATGCTGCCACCACCATGTTTGACAGTGGGGATGTTGTGTTCAGGCTGATGAGCTGTGTTGCTTTTACGCCAAACATAACGTTTTGCATTGTTGCCAAAAGTTCAATTCTGGTTTCATCTGACCAGAGCACCTTCTTCCACATGTTTGGTGTGTCTCCCAGGTGAAAAAACGACACTTTTTATGGATATCTTTAAGAAATGGCTTTCTTCTTGCCACTCTTCCATAAAGGCCAGATTTGTGCAATATACGACTAATTGTTGTCCTATGGACAGAGTCTCCCACCTCAGCTGTAGATCTCTGCAGTTCATCCAGAGTGATCATGGGCCTCTTGGCTGCATCTCTGATCAGTCTTCTCCTTGTATGAGCTGAAAGTTTAGAGGGACGGCCAGGTCTTGGTAGATTTGCAGTGGTCTGATACTCCTTCCATTTCAATATTATCGCTTGCACAGTGCTCCTTGGGATGTTTAAAACTTGGGAAATCTTTTTGTATCCAAATCCGGCTTTAAACTTCTTCACAACAGTATCTCGGACCTGCCTGGTGTGTTCCTTGTTCTTCATGATGCTCTCTGCGCTTTTAACGGACCTCTGAGACTATCACAGTGCAGGTGCATTTATACGGAGACTTGATTACACACAGGTGGATTGTATTTATCATCATTAGTCATTTAGGTCAACATTGGATCATTCAGAGATCCTCACTGAACTTCTGGAGAGAGTTTGCTGCACTGAAAGTAAAGGGGCTGAATAATTTTGCACGCCCAATTTTTCAGTTTTGGATTTGTTAAAAAAGTTTGAAATATCCAATAAATGTCGTTCCACTTCATGATTATGTTTCTTCACAAAGAAATACAGTTTTATATCTTTATGTTTGAATCCTGAAATGTGGCAAAAGGTCGCAAAGTTCAAGGGGGAAGAATACTTTCGCAAGGCACTGTAGGTCTGTAGCAGTTTGGGTCTAGAGTGTCTCCCCCTTTGGAAAGCTGCCCCTCTTCAATCTTTGGGCATCTCAGATGATACGAAAGGGAGGTTGAACAGGCTAGTAATAGGGGTTGCAACAATTTTGGCGGATCATTTTAGAAAGAGAGAGTCCAGATTGTCTAGTCCGGCTGATTTGTAGGGGTCCAGATTTTGCAGCTCTTTCAGAACATCAGCTATCTGGATTTGGGTGAAGGAGAAATGGGGAGGCTTGGGCAAGTTGCTGTGGGGGGTGCAGGGCTGTTGACTGGGGTAGGGGTAGCCAGGTGGAAAGCATGGCCAGCCGTAGAAAAATGCTTATTGAAGTTCTCAATTATCGCGGATTTATCGGTGGTGACAGTGTTTCCTAGCATCAGTGCAGTGGGCAGCTGGGAGGAGGTGCTCTTATTCTCCATGGACTTTACAGTGTCCCAGAACTTTTTGGAGTTTGTGCTACAAGATGCAAATTTCTGTTTGAAAAAGATAGCTTTTGCTTTTGCTTTCCTAAATGCCTGTGTATATTGGTTCCTAACTTCCCTGAAAAGTTGCATATCGCGGGGGTTATTTGATGCTAATGCAGTATGCCACAGGATGTTTTTGTGCTGGTCAAGGGCAGTCAGGTCTGGAGTGAACCAAGGGCTATATCTGTTCCTGGTTCTACATTTTTTTGAACGGGGCATGCTTATTTAAGATGGTGAGGAAACCACTTTCAAAGAATAACCAGGCATCCTGTACTGATGGAATGAGGTCTATATCCTTCCAGGATACCCGGGCCAGGTCGATTAGAAAGGCCTGCTCGCTGAAGTGTTTTAGGGAGCGTTTGACAGAGATGGGCTGGTCGTTTGACCGCAGACCCATTATGGACTTAGGCAATGAGGCAGTGATCGCTGAGATCCTGGTTGAAGACAGCAGAGGTGTATTTGGAGGGCAGGTTGGTTAGGATGCTATCTATTAGGGAGCCAGTGTTTACGGATTTGGGGTTGTACCTGGTAGGTTCATTGATAATTTGTGTGAGATTGAGGGCATCAAGCTTAGATTGTAGGATGGCCGGGGTGTTAAGCATGTCCCAGTTTAGGTCACCTAACAGCACGATCTCTGAAGATAGATGGGGGGGCAATCAATTCACATATGGTGTCCAGGGCACAGCTGGGGTCAGAAGGTGGTCTATAGCAAGCGAAATCGGTGAGAGACTTGTTTCTGGAAAGGTGGATTTTTAGAAGTAGAAGTTCAAATTGTTTGGGTACAGACCTGGATAGTAAGACATAACTCTGCAGGCTATCTCTGCAGTAGATTGCAACTCCGTCCCCTTCGGCAGTTCTATCTTGTCGGAAAATGTTATAGTTAGGGATGTAAAGTTCAGGGTTTTTGGTGGTCTTCCTAAGCTAGGATTCAGACACGGCTAGGATATCCGGGTTGGCAGGGTGTGCTAAAGCTGTGAATAAAACAAACTTAGGGAGGGAGCCCGCTAGCTGCGGGCTGCGGCTAGCAGATGGGCATTCAGGGGACGTCGCGACGGAGGAGCCAGTTGAAAAAAAACCTCGGCCGAATTACGTTGGTAGTCCAGTCGTGATGGGTCGGTGGGACTCCGTGTCGGCAGTAAAAGGGGTCCAGGCCAATTGGCAAAATAGGTATTGTTGCCCAAGGAGTGGCTGATGGACCTCTTCGGCTAGCCGGGAGATGGGCCTAGCTAAGGCTAGCTCAAGGCTAATTGGTTCTTGCTTCGGGACAGAGACGTTAGCCAGGAGTGGCCACTCGGATAGCAGCTTGCTAGTTAGGTCATGATCCAGGTGAAAAGGTTCAGAGCTTGCGGTAGGAAACCGGAGATATGGAGAAAAATAAGTCCGATTTGCTCTGGTTTGAGTCTTGCTGCGCAGACTGGCGAGAGTTGTCCGGGCAAAAGGTAGCTGATGACCACTAGCTAGTTAGCTGGCTAGCTTCTGTTGGGGGTTCCGGTTCAAAAGTAAAGAAAATAGCAGATCCATACCACATTGGGTGAGCTGGAAACGGCAGATTACAAAAAAATAATGTAATATCTACAAAGGCGTTCAGAGGTCTATTATCAGCAACCATCACTCCTGTGTTCCAATGACATGTTGTCTCGCATGGAATAGCCTTCATTTCTCAGAACAAGAATAGACCGACGAGTTTCAGAAGAAAGATTTTTTTGTTTCTGGCTATTTTGAGCCTGTAATCGAACTCACAAATGCTGATGCTTCAGATACTCAACTAGACTAAAGAAGGTCCGTTTATTGCTTCTTTAATCAGAACAACAGTTTTCAGCTGTGCTAACATAATTGCAAAATGGTTTCTAATGATCAATTAGCCTTTTAAAATGATAAACTTGGATTGGCTAACACAACGTGTCATTGGAACACAGGAGTGGTGGTTGCTAATAATAGGCCTTTGTATGCCTATGTAGATATTCAGCTACAATAGTAATTTACAACAATGTCTACACTGTATTTCTGATCAATTTGATGTTATTTTAATTAATGGACAAAAAATTGATTTTCTTTCAAAAACAAGGACATTTCTAAGTGACCCCAAACTTTTGAACAGTAGTGTATATCTAATAACATCCGACTGGTGTTAGACCTTATTGACTATTCTGATCTAATCTTCGAAGATTTTATAGATTTATTGTCTTCTTAGACATTTATAAAGCCTTCGATACAGTGTAACATGAGTTTCTATTTCTCTCCCTTGAGAAATTTGGTTTTGGGGAATTATTTTGTAGTACTACTAAAACTCTTTATATGAATGGGAACAGTTCCATTAAATTAAAGCATGGCAATTCAAGATTTGATTTGAAAAGAGGAATTAGACAAGGTTGCCCAATTTCACCTTACCTCTTCCTGCTTGACACCCAACTTCTTACAAGTTCTGTGAAATCCAGTGATATAAAAGGGATCTCTTTTGCTGACAGAGATATTATCATAAGTCAGCTTGCAGATGACACCACCCTCTTTTTGAAAGATGAGAGCAGTCGATGTGATAAATATTTTTTTCCAAAGCATCTGGTCTTTGCCTAAACCTTAATAAGTGTGAATTGTTTGCTGTTAAAAACTGTGTGATACCCTCTATATGCAAAATTCTAGTCAATGAAAAAGTAACATACATTGGGATTTCCATGTCTAAGGATTAACAGGAAAGATGCTCATTAAATTTCCTAGCTATTAATGGAAAAAAAAACTAAGTTGAACCATTGGTTGCAGAGGAATTTATCCTTGAAAGGTTGAGTATTGCTTTCTAAAACTGAAGATATCTCCAGACTTCCTTATGCAGCCCAGTCCCTACATCTTGACAACAAAATATGTAAAGCGGTTGACCAGCTGCTTTTCAACTTCATCTGAAAAAACACATTATATTAGGAAATCTGTCATTATGAACACATGAATATAGTGGACTAATGTTTTTGATTTTCCTACTTTGAATAATACCTTTAAGATAAATTGGGCTAAACATTTCTTAAAGAATCCAACATCAATTTGGAATTTCATCCCTCATTAGATCTTCTCCCATTTTGGTGGCTTCAATTTTATGTTACTTTGTAACTATAACATTGATAAGATTCCTACAAAATGATCTGCTTCTCATAGACAGATATTCTTAGCGTGTCATTAATATATAAACATCGTTTCCCCTCGCATAGGTATTTCATTTTGAATAATAAGGATATTTTGTAAAGAAACAAGTTTTTATTTTTAAAGAACTGTTTCAATAATCATATCCTGCCGGTGAGTCAACTTTTTAATGCAGAAGGATTGTTACTCAATTATGAGGAATTTTTATCTCTACAATATCCCTGTTACACCTAGAGAGTTTGCCATAGTCTTTGATGCTATTCCATTTGGAACTCTCATGTTGTTCAGAGGTGTAACCAGACCTCACCTTCTTGATCAACCCTGGCTTAATACAGTTGACTCACCAATAGGAAAAATGTGTACGTGCTTTATTTCAAAGGGATTGTCACGAACCTCGCCGAAGATGGTGCCTCTTCCTCTTCGGGCGGTGCTCGGCGGTCGTCGTCGCCGGCCTATTAGCTGCCGTCGATTCCCTTTCCGTTTGTTTTGATTATTGGGTAATTGGGTACACCTGTTTTGTGTTAGGGTTGTTTGTAGGCTATTTAAGGGCACTAGGCCTGCTGGGTATTTATGCAGGCTTGTTTCTTGTTACTCTGTTTGGATGGTGTTAATTTTGTTCGTGTCTTTATTCTCCGGACTATTTTGTCCTGTTGTTTGGACTGAGAACTTGTACACGCCTGTGTGTTGGCATGACCGTTTTTGTTACGCCGGTGAAATAAATTGACACCGACTGAACCCTGCTCTCTGCGCCTGATTCCACCCACCACTCCTAGTTTATCGTAACAGGGATATTGTTTCCAATCCTTATGTCACAATTTACTGGATTATATTTGTCAATAATATCTGTTGGGAAAAAGTCTGGCTATTACCACACAAATACCTGCTTTGTAACAAAGTCAAAGAGATCTCTTTCAGAATGATCCATAAGTATTACCTTGCGAATCATTACCTGAAGAAACTCCAAAAAGACATTAACATTAATTGTACTTTTTGTGTTGAGCATCCAGAAACAGTTTTGCATTTATTTTGGCATTGTCTACATGTAAAAACAAATTGATGGAAAGATATTCATATTTTTTTTATGGGAGAATGTGCTGCTCGGTTTTCTTAACCTTAATAAGAATAATTGTGCTAATGACAAAATGTAATATTCATAAATGTAAATTCGCTAATAAAAAAACTCTTCCGTGTTTTCTATAAGGAATTTGAGCAATACATTAAGACCATTCAACATTCTTCTAATAAGAATGCTGTTAAAACAATCAATATGTGTTTCTTTTAAGGTCTTTGTATTGTCTGTAATTTGTTGTATCCCCAAGCATATGTTGTCATTTTTTGTTTGAATACTTCTTGTATGTATGTATACTGGTCTTTCTGCAATAAAAAAATAATAACTACAAGGCAATGAGACCTCCAAGCCCTGGATCAACCTACAGCATGTGACTTCCATACTGAAGTCTGGCTCAGATGATCCCTGTGTCAGACAGGCACCAGACAAAGGGAGGCTGAAACACAATTACTACATGATCTTGTTTCACCACGTCATGCATTGGTGGCTTTCAGTCAATAGCTGTTGCCATCCATTTTGAAGAAATCGCATTAAATCGCTGATTGAGTTTTATGAACTACGAGCGCATGTTTCTCCCCATACCAGTATTAGTCACATTTTTGTCATTTGAATAATGATTTAGTCTAGTTATTGTAAAAAAGACAAAAACATTGGGCCATTTTTGTTAACTAAGTACCATTACATTTTAGTCACATCACATTTGTATTTCCTCATTAACATATAATACATTAACATATAGTACACGTAAATGTCTGACTTCTATGTGTTGTCCTACAAACAGATTTTTCTGCACAACATCCTATCGCATGATTCTCTTCCCAACAGCCAACTTGGCAGAAGAACACATTGCTCTGCAGCAGATTTAAAATCACGCCCCTTGACATTGTGTAGCTATATTGTAATCAAAGTTCTGTCATAAGTACAGATCTGATGCAGCAAACTAACTAGCATTATCAATCTGTTATTACCTGATTGTATGTATGTATGTATGTATGTATGTATGTATGTGTGTGTGTGTGTGTGTGTGTGTGTGTGTGTGTGTGTGTGTGTGTGTATATATTGGTAGCATTTGTCCCGTCAACTTATGGGAGCAAACGCTGACTTCTCCAGTGGAAACGTTACATTCATTCTTGTTTCAATCGACATAAGTAAAGTGGCTTCAAACGTCGCCCCTTTTTCTACTGGGAGATTTTACCACTGGGAGAGTAGCCATGGCGTGTGCCTTATTTACATACATTATTTGTTGCTGCCTGATGGAAAACGGTTGACGGGCAGAGAGGTGACTCGTGAATGACCTGGGCATGGTATTTATTTTACACCAATAACAGCATTGTGACACTGCAATGAGAAAGCCTTTACAATTCTGCTAATATCATGCATGCTTTTGATTGGACCAAACTAATATGACTGAATAGCTCTCAACATGTCCAAAAACCTTTGACTAGTCAGATCTTAGTTACAGAGAAAATGTTGTCAGGTATCGTTTTCGTCAACCGAAATGAAGGAAGGAGTTGCAGGGGAGAGGTGAGAGACTTAGCAGGGGGGAGGGGGTCTCCTCATGTATCAATTCTGCCCCCCCCCCATGCTGATGTCAGGAAGGAGGAGGAGAGCATGGTAATAAAGCCTGTAATGCATCTCTCCTTTCTCTCCTCACAGAAAAGGCTGCCACATGTCCTCTGTTGGGACAGTGGGGAAGCTGTCCTCTACCCCACTCCTTTTTAATCACTTATTCAACTGCAGTAGGCAGATTCAGCACAGCAGAGTAGGGTTGAGTATACTTTTACATTATGCAGGACTCTTTTTCTTTTCACCCATTCACTGACTTTTCAATTCTCTATCCACCTGCCACAACCTGCATTTGAACTCTCAAACTGAGAGCACATTCAGTCAGATCTTCACTTAGCGAACAATCTGGATTCACCCATGTTGATCAACCAGATTTTGAAGACTGTACAGTTGAGTGGAGACAAGGGGTTATAAAAGTCCACAGTAAATTATGAAGAAATATCTTGTTCTCTGAAGTTCTCTCGCTCCAGCCTGCTAACTAATGTGACTTTGAGCTGGTTTTCTTATGGGCTCTATAATTCATTTTGTGAAAGGCACAGTCAAGGACCATGCAGTTCCAACACACACAAACTACAGGCCCAGAGAGCCTGGCTGTCTAAGAACATAACTACAGTATGTACAGAAATGGTTACTATGCCCACCACCAAGCGCAACCATGAATCATCCATGTTTATCATGGCATTCTGCTCCTCAGCTTCACAACGGAACTATTCTAGAAAAATCTCTCCTCCCTACAATAGTAAAAGGAGTCATATTTCTGCCTCAGATATCAGTTCTTACCATTGAAGCCTTAGATTTACAGTAACGACTTATCTAAGGAAGACCATGCTTCGCAATCTTTTATGGAGAAATGCATCTTAAGTTGGGTTTTACTCTTATCATTGAATCGTACACTCCTCTGAAATATTAGACCGTATGCATGGCAAACAAGGTGACTTCTCAGACACGGCGTTCGCAAAACAGTGTGCTCTTCAAATCCTTGACGGGAATGAGTTGTGGCACATTGAACCTCTGACATTCCTCTGCTATTAAAGCCTTGAAAACATACTGTATTGTGACCTGCTAGGGCTGTGCTCCTCAGACGTCAGCCACACGTCAGACCTGAACGTGTGTGACAGCATAGAGACAAAACGATGGGTTCCATCCTACATGTGACAGTGTCTAGGAATAGGGAGCCATGTCTAGGTGGGTTGTACACGACACGTCGGTGCCTAACAATCTGTTTCAAAAGCATTTCTTAATTGAAGCCTGTGTATGTGATCTGCTCTACTGTACTGTCAAGTATATCTGTAGATGATTCTTGGCCCCGTTGACTTGCTGATGGAGTAATCATATCCATATGAGCACACATCCCTGGCTGTACAGCTCCTAATAATATGCTGCTGTAATGTTGTTTTCTTCCCTCCACTCGTTTTCTCTGATAGGTCGATCCTCTACCCAGAGACTGCGGTAAGGAGACAGAACTGGAGAGTAATATGGGCACCGTCACTGTGGAGAGGAATCCATCTGCAGCCCTGGAGACTGGCCTGTCACTAAAACACTGGCCAGTGGGTAAAATATTGACAACCCACAACCTACAACCCATATACTGTATAGTTACTGGGGAGTCACCCATAAGAGTAATGCTTGAGGCTTCCTGGCTGATTTGAGTGTAACAAGCACATATAGTAAAACAGCCTATTTCTGCTCTGTCCTTCAAGTACAGAACAACAACCATTAAGCAGATGTCTGTGGAGAGCACTAAAATATATCTAAATTATAATCATAAATATACAGTAGGCTACTGACATTGAGACTTAAGGTTCCACAACGTGAGCCCTGTGTTGGTTTGGTCTTCCCAAAGACATACTCATTAGTGTTTTTATGGCATTACCATAACGTCTAAACCAACGCGTCATTACCGACGTGTCATTAGCGACATCACGTTAGCCGATGTCATTCCCCAGGTATGGGTTCACTCTTGAGTCATGCTGATTGTCCATAGGAATGTGTCAATGTGTGGAATGCAACAGCAGCTCTCTAGCACAGTGGGGGCTGGTGAGGCTGAGCCCTCTGCTCTGACTGATCTACTCTCTGAGACAGACACATCACTATAGGGGCCCCTCCATGCTAAGGCCCTCAAATCTGGCCAGGGCCCCCAACCAGGCCAGAATGCTGTGGTCACTGTGCATACGTGTGCAGGGACCGCAAGGCTAAGTCAACACTGGCTATTGTTACACAACCGTGCTTGGATCAGAATAAACATCAACAATGATGGACACATACAGATATATGGAAAGACAAACGCAAAAACACACACAAATCATTATTCCATGTCTAAATCAATAAGCAGACTTTACATCTACTTCTTGTTAATGGATGGACCACAGCATGGTTTTTTTGTAACCTTTATTTAACTAGGCAAGTCAGTTAAGAACTAAGTCTGTGATGGAGCAGAGCTTTAGAGACACCGAGTGATGCTTTAACAACACTGGAGAAACCCAGCCTAATGCACTGTGAGTTTAGCATTTTTCGTCCGGGCTCATCCTCATTAAAATGACTCCACACCTGCCCCTGACAAACAGGATATTAACTTTGTCAGGGTCAAAACTATACCGCAACTGTTCTCCAAAGGAAATAAAAATGTAAAATAAAGAAGGAGGAATGAACGTGTAACGTACAATTCCAATATTGTTGATCTATTTCATCAGGATAAACAATAGCTGTGGGATTGCAACTGCCCGCCACTCCATCCAGCAACCAATTCCAATTTCCATTTGCAGTTCCCTGCATGTTAAGGACAGGCACAGACAATTCAGAGGAAAAGGAAGGTGAGAGTGTTATTATTGGCACGACGGGCTCCTCGCGCACCATTTCTCTGTTTAATATTCATAGAAAGACATGAGAGAGAGGAGGGAAACAGCACAGGTTATCCTCCTGGGATGTTATATCACCTCCAGTGTTGATGTGTCCTCTGTTAGGCTATACCGTAGACTCTGAGACAGCCAGGCAGGGATACAAAAAACACTTGCTGCTGCTACTACTACACGGTAAGGAGGGACCAGCAGGGACAGAGGCCCATGTGAAACTATGTGCACAAACTAAAAGTCTATACTGAAAAAGTAGTAAAACGGCATTCATGAATAACATTAAAGTACAATTCAACAACATGCCAGTGGTATTTATCAGTCAGCATGGAGGCAGAAAAACAGAGTTCCACACAGGTCTAGATACAGAATGAGATGTGGGAGCCTAGCCAGGGCAGAGGCACAGCAGAGGATGACTCAGATTAAGCAGTGTAGCAGTGGAGGCGGAGGGATACAGCCGCAAATGGGCATTGCTATCTTACACAGTGAGGATTTAGGATATGGAGCTGGTGTACATCAGACAGTGTTGTCAGGGAGCACAGTGTCTGGTGAACTACTTCCCATGTCTCTAATCAATCACTGTGGATCATTCTTCCTCTCTCTCTCTCTCTCTCTCTCTCTCTCTCTCAATCTTCCTCTGTTGCTCTGCCTCGTCATCCCACACATCATCACTCGATAAAGGATCCATAACAGACTGAGGTGAGTTGTGGTGGAGAGCTGCTAGGCATTGGTATGTCTCTTTATTTCACTCAGATGAAAGAGTGGCATAAACACAAACACACTCATATAGTACAAACATCAGACAGTATACTACAAAAAAAGACTTTGAAATTCAATATTAGTTCAATCTGAATAACGAGCATGAATTAGAAATTCAACAGGAGGCCCAAATAATACTTCTGCGATTGGAGTGTTAGTAAAAGCAAAACACTATTCATGCCATCCTTTGATGTCCAACTAGTAAAGCAGAACACATACTGTACAACCCAATAATGCACACGAATGTAACCATGATGCATGTATAATTTATAGTGCTGAGCGATTTAATGCTTTTGAGGTCAGTTCGGTTTCGGTTCAATAATTGTTTTAATCATTAAATGCACTATCCATTATGTGGGTTGAATGCTGTAACAACACTGAATAAAACAATGAATAAAAGTTCCACGATGGTAGTGACTGCCCATTACTGCTTATCACTTAGTAACCATCATTTATTCACATTACCTTCATAACATATTTCAGTTGTTGTGTATATTACATGTATTTGATTTGATGACTTTACCATTTCGGTAACAATTTACTTGACACCCAGCGTCATAACACATTATAACCATGTCATAATATGTCATAGCAGTTGACATAACTTGTCACAACCTGTTATTATATGGTCATGACACTGTCATGAACTAGGGCTGTGGCGGTCACTGAAATCCAATCAGTCTGTGATTGTCAAGCAAATAACTGTCGGTCTCACAGCAATCGACCGTTAATTAAAATAAACACATTTAGCATCTCCTGGCTTCCACACACATCACCACTGATACTGACCTTTAGTTGTTCTCCAAATGTTGGTCTATATGTTTCGATTTTTAATACATTGTAAGGCTGCATGATGCAACTCCTAATGATGATTTGAAAAACGTTGCTTGAAAGGCATGAGCTCTGCTCTGTTTTTTTTTGCGCAGGCTTTACACACTACATCAGTCACTCATTCACAATTTGACAAGCACTTGATAATGTCTAGAATTTCACAGCGGCATCCCCTTTGTGTGGCAGTCATGCGCCCTAAAGAAAATCCATGCCTTTTGGCCATTGTGCCCTTCTCCCTGAGTGATGTGCGCTGCATCTGCCGCATCGGGTCTTTCTCACAGGCTACAAATGAACACGGACAGATCGGGGATGCGCTTATTCAATTCCGAGGCGCATATTGAAGATATTGGAAGAACTGTCCACATTTACGTTACGTAAGCCAACAAGATGAGCAGGCCTAACGAACAGTAAAAGCACTAGTCTATGTCAATCTACTATCCCCATAGTACAAAAGTTGACATATTATTCTATTTTGTCTGGGACAGTTGTGGGATGCGATAGATCCTAAAATAATGCAACTATTAGCATCAAAAAAACTTTTTTACACAATGACACAACAGATC
Organism: Oncorhynchus masou masou; assembly: GCF_036934945.1. Classification (NCBI taxonomy): domain Eukaryota; kingdom Metazoa; phylum Chordata; class Actinopteri; order Salmoniformes; family Salmonidae; genus Oncorhynchus; species Oncorhynchus masou. The sequence goes on from NC_088242.1 coordinate 58,894,778, forward strand.
AGAACGTTTAGCTTAAAATGTTGATAAACTATTGGTCTATTTCTTCACATAAGCGCAGCAATGCGCACATGGGCAGTAGGCTATAAGTGCAAATGTTCCATTAATGGAAAACACCATTATCAAAAGTGACTGCAAATGCAATCAAAAATGCAATTTTATTATAATTTTATTATGAAGATGCATTTTTTATGGTGAAAATTAACTTCACCAAACGTGAAATTCACACGCTGCTTATGTATGCCAGTTAGGCTCTACACCCCTTGTAAAGCAGATTATTGTGCTTAAGTTATTTGGCCAATTTAGTTGTGATACAAACCTTATTAAAACTTATAGGCCTATGGGCTAGGCTACCTGAGATGTGCGACTATGATATGAAAAAAACGCATTGTTTCTTATGCTGGACAGCAAGCATAAGTGATAACAAATAATTAATAAGTGACAGGCTAATATTGTCACCCATCAGACTATTCTTGATTTAATCTCATCTTTACATACATTAAATAATATACACTACCGTTCAAAAGTTTAAGGTCACTTAGAAATCTCACTTAGAAAACATTTTTTTTTGTCCATTAAAATAACATCAAATTGATCAGAAATACAGTGTAGACATTGTCAATGTTGTAAATGACTATTGTAGCTGGAAACAGCTGATTTTTTTTATGGAATATCTACATAGGCCTACAGAGGCCCATTATCAGCAACTATCACTCCTGTGTTCCAATGACACGTAGTGTTAGCTAATCCAAGTTTATCATGTTAGAAGGCTAATTGATCATTAGAAAACCCTTTTGCAATTATGTTAGCACAGCTGAAAACTGCTATGATTATGATGGTAATAATGCTTCATGAGAGTGTCATAAAGCGTATTTTCTACAAGTTATTTTAAATATAATGAAAAAAAACATGACTGGAAATAATTCAATACAACAACAACAAAGGATTTAAGAAATAAACTTTCAATAGAAAGGAAACTACTTGGCTGGGAAAAACTATCTTGAATAAATCTGGGGTTTGACACTTATGTAGGTGTCATAACGAGCCATAAAAGAACGCAATATATGTCACAACAGGGATAAATATATGGGTCATGACAGTGTTAGGACCATATTATGTCAGGTTATGAAAAGTTATGTCAGCTGTTATGACATATGACATGGTGATGCCCGTGTCATAAAGTGTTCAAATTAAAAGTCATTCTCTAATCTCAATAGAACTGCTGCATATGCTGCCTGACAAAATCCATATTTTGTAGTTCTTTAAAGTAAATAAGGCATACTTTTATGACTGCTGAATAAATAACAACTATCAATCACTCAGATCATGTATTTTCAGGTAGAGATACCTTGCGAAGCAACATCGGCTCTCTATATCACCCCACGATCGCACATTCTTCTGTCTCTTCCGTAGCAGGTGTAAAAGAAACAGACCGGGCAAGTAGATGCACAATGGATTATGGTCAATGTAGTTAATACCACATTTTATGCACTAAACTATGTAGAATATTGGCCTGTTGGAAACTACAACTCCCTACTACATCGCACAGTTCAGGCTGGATCTGATTTATCTCTAGAGAAACGGCAATGTGCGCATTGAGCTCTTTGTTTAGTGTTGCAGTGATTTCACACGCTGTCGTAGCTGACGTGTAAAGTGTTGAGTCATCTGTATACATAGACACACAGGCTTTACTCAGAGCCAGTGGCAGGTCATTAGTAAAGATTGAAAAAAAGTAAAGGGGCCTAGACAGCTGACATAGGGAATGCCTGATTCTACCTGGATTATGTTGGAGGCAACCATTAAAGAACACCCTCTGTGTTCTGCTAGACAGGTAAGTCTCGATCCACGATATAGCCATAACATATACGTGTTTCCAGCAGGATACTATGATCGATAATGTCAAAAGCCGCACTGAAGTGTAACAAAACAGCTCAAACAATATTTTTATTATCAATTTCTCTCAGCCAATCATCAGTCATTTGTGAAAGTCGTGTTAATTTATTTACTGTAAAATAGCATTGTATCTGGTCAAACACCATTTTTTCCAAAAGTTTACTAACATTTGGAAACAGGCTGGTTGGTCAGCTATTTTAGCCAGTAAAGGGTGCTTTTCTATTCATGGGTAGCTGTCACGGCAGATTTCCTCCTCTTCGTCTGAATAGGAGTAAGGATCGGACCAAGATGCGGCGTGGTAAGTGTTTGTCATTTTAATGGAAAAACTGAACACTACAAAAAACAAAGTGACAACCGTGACGCTAATGAAACACTGTGCTAACAAGCAACATAACATAGACAATCACCCACAACGACAAAACAGGCTACCTAAATATGGTTCCCAATCAGAGACAATGACTAACACCTGCCTCTGATTGAGAACCATATCAGGCCAAACACAGAAACAGACAAACTAGACATACAACATAGAATGCCCACTTAGATCACACCCTGACCAAACAAAACATATAAACATACAAAGCAAACTATGGTCAGGGCGTGACAGTAGCGGAATGAACTTTGCTCCCCTCCAGGCCTGAGGGCAAGCATTTTTTAAACACTTAGATTAAAGAGATGGCAAATAGAAGTGCCAATATTGTCCTCTATCATCCTCAGTCATTTTCGATCCAAGTTATCAGACCCAGGTGGCTTGTCATTGTTACTAGACAACAATAATTCACCTCTTCCACACTCACTTTATGGAATTCAAAAAGGCATGTCTTTCATAATTTGGTCAGCTTTACTTGGATGTGTGGGTTAGGTGTAACGGCTTTCTTTTGTTGAAGGAGGAGCGAACCAAAATGCAGCGTGGTACTTTTGAGACATATTTATTGAAGAACGAAAAAACACGAACAATACAAAAACAACAAACAGAACGTGAAAACCTAAACAGTCCTATCTGGTGAAGACACAGAGACAGGAACAATCACCCACTAAAACACTCAAAGAATATGGCTACCTAAATATGGTTCCCAATCAGAGACAACGATAATCACCTGACTCTGATTGAGAACCGCCTCAGGCAGCCATAGACTATGCTATACACCCCGCACAACCCCAAGACGAAACACACCACAAATAAACCCATGTCACACCCTGGCCTGACCCAATAAATGAAGATAAACATAATAAATATAGACCAGGGCGTGACATTAGGTGTTTGTTGCTGGCATGTTATGCCTAAGTTTCCTAATCTTGTAGCTGGCAATATCAGTGGGGTTTGTGATGAATGAGCCATCTAATTCAATGTCACGCCTTGGTCTTAGTATTTTGTGTTTTAGTTTATTAGTTAGTCAGACCAGGGTGTGACATGGGGTTATTATGTATTGTGTTTTCATATTGGGGTTTGTAGTGTCTGGGATTGTAGCTGATTAGGGGTGTGTGTGTGTTAAATAGGTTGGCTGCCTGAGGCGGTTCTCAATCAGAGTCAGGTGATTCTCGTTGTCGCTGATTGGGAACCGTATTTAGGTAGCCTGGTTTTTGCTTTGTATTTCGTGGGTGATTGTTCCTGTCTCTGTGTAGTGTGCACCAGTCAGGCTGTATTAGGTTTCACGTTCTGTTTGTTATTTTTGTATTTATTTAGTTATTTCATGTATAGTTCGTTTGTTTGTCTTCACTATTAAACATGAGTAACTTACACGCTGCATTTCGGTCCGACTCTCTTTCAACAAAAGAAGAACGCCATTACATTCAATGAATGATGGAGCTGAGTTTGCCTTTTTGCCCAAAATGTAATTTAAGGTGCTCCAAAGCTTTTTACTATCATTCTTTATATAATTTATCTCTGTTTCATAGTACTGGCTTTGGAGAATACAAAACATGAAATTCCACAATTATATAAAATTAGGAACCTCTAAAACTAGATTGTCAATATGTAAAATACACATACATATGTAAAAAAATAAAGGGAACACTTAACCTCTTGAAACTCCCCATCCCGGATCCGGGATTGTGACTAAGCCTCAGGCTCATTAGCATAACGCAACGTTAACGATTTCTGAAAATCGCAAATAAAATTAAAATAATGCTTTTGCTCTCAAGCTTAGCCTTTTCTTAACAACACTGTCATCTCAGATTTTCAAAATATGCTTTTGAACCATAGAAATTGACTAATTTGTGTAAGAGTATGCAAAGCTAGCATAGCATTTTGTGTAGCATGTAGCACGCAACATTTTCACAAAAGCCAGATAACCAAATAAATAAAATCATTTACCTTTGAAGAGCTTCTGATGTTTTCAATGAGGAGACTCCCAGCCACATACCAAATGCGCAGTGTTTCCTGAAAGCGTCTGTGTGTAGGAGAAATCGTTCCGTTTTCTACATTGCGCCTGGCTACCGAAACGAACCGAAAATGCAGTCACCTACAACGTGAAACTTTTTCCGGATTAACTACATAATATCGACCGAAACATGGCAAACGTTGTTTGGAATCAATCCTCAAGGTGTTTTTTCACATATCTCTTCATTGACATGCAGTTCGTGGAAGCTTGCTTCTCTCTCTGTGCCCCATGGAAAAATACTGGCAGGTGACTTTTGCGCACCAATTTCGGCGCAGGACACCGGGCGGACACGTGGTAAATGTGGTCTCTTATGGTCAATCTTCCAACGATCTGCCTACAAATACGTCACAATGCTGCAGACACCTTGGGGAAACGACAGAAAGGGCAGACTCATTCCTCTTGCGTTCACAGCCATATCAGGAGATCATGAAAGACAGAGCCTCAAAAATCCTTGTCATTTCCTGGATGCCAAGTCATCTTGGTTTTGCCTGAAGCTCACGTTAAAGGGCACGCACAGAGAAGATATTTGTATTTCTGGACACGTCAGAGTGTTTTCTTTCGAACAGTAGCAATTATATGCATAGTCGAGCATCTTTTTGTGACAAAATATCTTGTTTAAAACGGGAACGTTTTTCTTCCAAAAATGAAATAGCGCCACCATAAGTGTAAGAGGTTAAACAACACAATGTAACTCCAAGTCAATCACACTTCTGTGAAATCAAACTGTCCACTTAGGAAGCAACACTGATTGACAATAAATTTCACATGCTGTTGTGCAAATGGAATAGACAACAGGTGGAACAGGTGGGCAACAACCCAGCAGCAGAACCGCTACCTCCGCCTTTGTGCAAGGAGGAGCAGGAGGAGCACTGCCAGAGCTCTGCAAAATGACCTCCAGCAGGCCAGAAATGTACATGTGTCTGCTCAAACGGTCAGAAACAGACTCCATGAGGGTGGTATGAGGGCCCTACGCCCACAGGTGGGGGTTGTGCTAACAGCCCGACACCGTGTAGGACGTTTGGCATTTGCCAGAGAACACCAAGATTGGCATATTCGCCACTGGCGCCCTGTGCTCTTCACAGATGAAAGCAGGTTCACACTGAGCACATGTGACAGACATGACAGTCTGGAGACGCCGTGGAGAACGTTCTGCTGCCTGCAACATCCTCCAGCATGACCGGTTTGGCGGTGGGTCAGTCATGGTGTAACATTTCTTTGGGGGGCCGCACGGCCCTCCATGTGCTCGCCAGAGGTAGCCTGACTGCCATTAGGTACCGAGATGAGATCCTCAGACCCCTTGTGAGACCATATGCTGGTGCGGTTGGCCCTGGGTTCCACCAAATACAAGAAAAATGCTAGACCTCATGTGGCTGGAGTGTGTCAGCAGTTCCTGCAAGAGGAAGGCTATGATGCTATGGACTGGCCCGCCCGTTCCCCAGACCTGAATCCAATTGAGCACATCTGGGACATCATGTCTCGCTCCATCCACCAACGCCACGTTGCACCACAGACTGTCCAGGAGTTGGCGGATGCTTTAGTCCAGGTCTGGGAGGAGATCCCTCAGGAGACCATCCGCCACCTCATCAGGAGCATGCCCAGGCGTTGTAGGGAGGTCATACAGGCACGTGGAGGCCACACACACTACTGAGCCTCATTTTGACTTGTTTTAAGGACATTACATCAAAGTTGGATCAGCCTGTAGTGTGGTTTTCCACTTTAATTTTGAGTGTGACTCCAAATCCAGACCCCAATGGGTTGATACATTTGATTTCCATTGATCATTTTTGTGTGATTTTGTTGTCAGCACATTCAACTATGTTTAAAGAAAAAAGTATTTCATAAAAATATTTCATTCATTCAGATCTAGGATGTGTTATTTTAGTGTTCCCTTTATTTCTTTGAGCAGTGTATAAACTTTCTTAGCCCAGTGAATATTCAAATTAGGTTACAATGGAACTCTGTGATCGGCTGTCTCTGAAAAGCTGATCAAAAGAGCTCTCTTAGCCCAGGGCTAAGTGCAGAGTTAAACGGGTTATAGATTCAGGACAGTAAAATACATCTTGATAACTAAGCCTAAGTCGTTGGTACCCATGCACCGTACTGTAAAAGATGACACTGGTTTAAATCTGATATAGAACTGGGCCGCTTCGCAAAGGGAATTTAATCCATATCAAACTGCCATTATTGCCCATCTCCCTTCCCACGTCAACCGTTCTAGACTCTCGTCTCTGCTCCCAATAGCACTATAGGTTCTCCACCTCCATAATGACCTTGAACTTTGAGCTCTGTCAGCATCTGCTCTTCCCTTTTGCTTTATGCATGTTTGACCGAATGCATAAACACATAGTCATACATTTTTCAAGCCCTAGCAAGTGGGGGCAGACAAAATCAATACCTATGGAGTTTATGATATTCTTTACAGTTACAATTACTTTAGAAATGAAACTTTAGAAAAAGAGCTGGCCCAGCAGTGTTGTGGAAGTGGATCCAGGGACCTATCCAGACACTTCACAGATTCTTCATGATATGCTTAACGTGAAACTTGGATCAATAGGCAAGTGAGCCACCACACAAACCATAGTAGACAGCAGCTCTGAAGCTCCAATTACCAAAGAATTCCTTAATTTACTATTGTACATACCTCATCTCTTGAGCAGATCTTTACAGTCCCACCAAAACAGTCTGAATGACAACTGACCCCATGCACTCAAACAATGACTAAAAGGCTAACTTTACTGTGATGCATTGCATATTTGCTTTGTGAAGGGTAGCATTTGCATTAGAAAGGGACTAGTTTAAACAATGCCTGCAGTTTGTGTGTGTGTGTGTGTGTGTGTGTGTGTGTGTGTGTGTGTGTGTGTGTGTGTGTGTGTGTGTGTGTGTGTGTGTGTGTGTGTGTGTCCAATGCACTTAGGGACAGGAGCCACCCACATTGAGAGGATGGGAGAATAGGGAAATCACCTGTCTCTGACACAGACAGCAGTTAACATAATTCATTGCTCCATGACTGCACAGGACATATGTACTTCACCAAGAGATAAATGACAAAGCTCATGCAAAGTAAGATGCAAAAAGTGGACTACAAAACATATGGCAATAAGCTCACCCAAACGTAAATATGCGTGTAGGGGCCCTGTCTTGCCATTTCGTGTAACCTAATATGATCTAATAATAGGTTTGGTGATTGAGCTGTACATAATATAATTTATCTGGAATAGATTGGGGAAAGGCTGCATCCTCTAGCATACTGTATACTAGCCTACCTCTTGTAATTGTTCCAACTCCTGCTTCAGCGTCTCTTGCTCCGATTCCAAATCGGCATACTGCTGCTTCAAAGTCTGGTTCTCTTCCAACACAACAAGACCGCATTCTGCCGCCCTGATCTTCTCTCTGTTCGCATCCGCAAGTTCCTGGGTGAGCCGCTTGACCTCCGCCCGGTACTGATCCACAGTCTCCCCGCATCCTCCACCGGCAGCCATCGCCCTCTCTCCCTGTCTCCAGTTTCGCCGTCCTCGCGTTGGATAGCCTGCACAGAGGCGGAGGCTGGAGGATGCTGAAACAAACGACGCGGAACCCACCCCCTGTTAAATCCGGGGAAACCAGGTGGAATAGGCTATTGCAGAACAGCACCAAAATAAATGCTCTTTCTATCAGTGAAAGATTATTGTTATTATTAGCCTACTTCAACAGTGTTCATAGCCTAATGATAAATGCCATTAGAGTATCTCTTCGTCAATTCTTTAAGATATTTTTTTGCTTATTCACTGGGTACAGGACGCCATCTCTCGATTATTATGAGGCAAAGTGGTCCACGATATTGCTTCCATCCGTTCTCCCGTGATGTCATTACACGTCGGCGCATCTCCAATACTGTGTGATCGCAGCCCAATAGTGTACTACTGCGCCCCGCAATTTGTTCCTTCAACCCTCGAGCATCCCATTGTTTCCTTAATTAAACAGTCTACCTGGCGTCCCCGTTTTCCACTAGTACAGCAGGCGGGAGGCTGGAGCGACATTGTTTCCTAAATAACCAACTTGCTAGTTAGTGACACTGTGTGCTAGCTTGCTAGTTAGTTAGCGCACCGTGTCGCCCCGCCTCCTGCCTGCTGTGTACCTGAGAAAACCGATCCGAAAAATTGTCAAAGACCACAGACACCCGAATCATAGACTGTTCTCTCTACTACCGCATGGCAAGCGGTACCAGAGTTTCAAGTGTTGGACAAAAAGTATTCTCAACCGTTTTTACCCCCAAGCCATACGACGCCTGAACAGGTCTGAATATGGCTACTCGGACTATTTGCCCCTCTTTTTATGCTGCTGTCTGGATGTGTATGTGATGAGGTATGTAGGGCTACAAGGACATGTTGGACAAATCTAAAGTGGCACCATTTTGGCCCCATATAGTGCATTCATTTTGACCAGAGCCATGGTTTCTCCTGTTGTCTCATACAGTATAACAATGCTGTTATTTCCACTACTGCATGACAGGGCCATGCACAGACTTTTTTTGGGGGCATGTGCTCAAGCTAAAAAAAAAGGCACCCAAATAATGTTTTTCCCACAACTGCGGTCACATACTCCTTGAGCAAGTATTACAAGAAGAGGGGAAAGCAGCACAACCTGATGAGTATAGTATTTTGCGAAACTATTTTGAAGTGGAATAAATGCGGCACATTAACAATGATTAACACAATTCCAGACATAATAGAAGATTGTAAGAAATACTGTAGGCTACCATTTTCCAACCCAATTCTTTGCCACTATCGGCTATCCCAGTGGTCTTCAAATTGTTTGACCCCCTATCCCCAAAAAGGAGTGGTATACAACTTGTGACCCCCGCACAAGCACAACCACGTGTCAATCACTGCGCAAATGTAGCCTGCCATTTCATACACCCATAAACAGGGATCCATTTTCTAAACTCAAGATAGACTACAGAAAAAAATTGTGTTTTACAACTGCATTTGTAGCTTAAAGTAATTAATGTTGGCAGCCAAAATCAACTAGGGATATATGCATATATATATTATGTCACTTCTCTGGAGTCATAGGTCTTATTGTAGCAGTGGTTGTAAGTCGTGGCGATTTTAGCATGTCAATCTTGGTGTTGCAAACAAAAAAATATATAATTTGGATGCATGTCAGCAAAGACACTACACAACACAATACAACACTAAACAATACATAAATTGCACTAACAAACTGTTAGGGCCTACATAAAGCTGTCTTAACAGCAGTCCCAACACCTTACAAGGGTTGCACATTTGGGGGAATATTCAGAGGTGGAAACTTTCCATGGGAATTAACGAGAATATATGGGAAATAACAGAAATATATGCAAATTAATATTAATACCATTTAAGTGTAAATGTTTTCTGCATTGAATATATTTACCATATCATAATATCATGTTTCTGGAGACAGAAACATAAACATAAACCTTTTACCTTATCATAAGTAGACATAATTGCAAATTATTAAATCCTTCCAATAGAAATAAAACAACTATTTAGTTATGAACTTGAACTTTAATTAAATGAGTTGACTCTTCGCATGGGATGATTTCACTGAAAAACAAAACAAAGGGAATATTGAATGAGCCCAAATGATCTATCTGAACTCCCAAAAACATTTTCAACATACATCTGTAAAATGGTAGTCTAGAAACTATAGCTTTGATTGTCTTCCTCTCAGGCTTCCACGTCTTCTCCCTGGACCTCCTCAATGTCCCCCTCTTGAACATCAGACTTTGAGGCCTCATCTTCACAGTCACTTTCCAACCTAGTTGAGGATGGCTCGTTGTCAGGCTTGAAAAGCCTCACATTTGCCCAAATGGCCACCAATTTTTTATCCCTTGTATTGGTCAGCCTGTTGCGTGCTTTGGTGTGTGTGTTCCAAAACAAGAACCAGTTGCGCTCTGAGGCAACTGATGTTGGTGGGATTTGGAGGATGGCGAAGGCAACCGGGGAAAAAGCCTCAGATCCACAAAGTCCCTTCCACCAGGTGGCTGATGAGATATGTTGGCACGACTGCCATATTGCATCTCCACCCCAAAGCCCTTGCTTGGATTTGAACTTTTCCAGACTGCCAAGAACCTTACCCTCATCCAGGCCAAGGTGGCGAGACACGGTAGTGTAGACACCATAGGCCTTGTTGATCTCTGCACCAGACAGGATACTCTTGCCAGTGTACTTGGGGTCCAACATGTGCACTGCGGTGTGTATGTGCTTCAGGCAGAAGTCTTCACGCTTTTTGATGTATTTCAGAACTGCGGTTTCCTCTGCTTGGAGCAACAGTGAAGTGGGCAGGGCAGTATGGATTTATTTTCTTACATCTGCAAGCAGAGTCTGAACATCAGATAGGATGGCACTGTCTCCCTCAATCCGTGCAATGGCTACTGCTATAGGTTTCAGGAGTTTCTGGCTGCTTACCACTCTCTTCCAAAATACATCATCCAGGAGGATCCTCATGATGGGACTGTCCATATCAGCAGACTGTGATATGGCCATTTCTTGGAGAGACTCCTTCCCCTCCAGAAGACTGTCAAACACGATGACCACGATCACACCACCCCAACAGGTGTTGCTGGGGCAGCTTCAATGTGGTGCTCTTATTCTTCTCTTCTCATCTGCAATGTAGAGACCGGTGTGTCTGTCCCTTGTGTCTGTGCTCTTGTAGAATATTGGTTGAGGGGTGGAGATGATGTAGTTAATTATTCCTTGCCCACAAACATACGACCACCCATCAGGGATAATTGCAATACAGTCTGCTTTCTCTATGATTTGCTTGACCTTAACTTTAACTCTGTTGAACTCAGCATCCAGCAAATTAGTAGATAAGTCATGTCTGGTTGGAGGGGTGTATGCTGGGCAAAGAACATTCAGAAATCTCTTCCAATACACATTGCCTGTGAGCATCAGAGGTGAACCAGTTGAATACATAGCTCGAGCAAGACATTCATCAGCATTTCTCTCACTACGTTCCTCTATTGAGTCAAAAAACTTTTGATTCAAGGATGAGCTGTTGCTATCGATAAGGTGTCTGATTCATCATTTTCATCTCAAATAAAAGTAGAGGGACTTTAGTCAGAGGTTGCTTGTTGTGAGTGCTGAGGGAACGTTATGCACTTGGCCAGATGATTCTGTGTCTTTGTTGCATTCTTCACATATGATTTGGCACAGTATTTGCAAATATACACAGCTTCTCCTTGTAACGGCATTCATCTGTTGAAGGAGAAGCGGACCAAAATGCAGCGTGGTGGTTACTCATGTTCTTTAATGAAAATGAACTAGACATGAAATAAATTAAATATACAAAACAACAAACTGAACGTGAAAACCTATACAGCCTATCTGGTGACATCAAACACAGAGACAGGAACAATCACCCACAAAATACTCAAAGAATATGGCTGCCTAAATATGGTTCCTGACTCTGATTGAGAACCGCCTCAGGCAGCCATAGACTATGCTAGACACCCCCAAGACAAAACACACCACAAAAACCCATTTCACACCCTGGCCTGACCAAATAAATAAAGACAAACACAATATATATCGACCAGGGCGTGACACTTCTTCTACATTAGCTGCAGTGAAATGTCTTCACACATCAGATAGTGCCGGTGGCATTTTCCTGTAAATATTAGGGAAAAAACAACAAATACAATTTCATGTACAGATAAATAGTTAAGCAGTTAGATTAAACAACTCCTCTGTAAGATCAATGTTTTAAAATGAAACATGTATGGAAACAGGTGAATTAACACTCCTCAGTTAGCAGGCTCAAGCAAGCTAAAACCCACATGGTAGCAAAAACTAACTAGCAGAAATTGTTAACAAGTTAGAAATTATTTAAACCAACTTTGCTGTAGGCTACTATTTACTAGTTAACAAAAGATAATGTATGTCGCATAAAATATATTCACCCCACCCAGTATTGTAATCAAAACTTACCAGAAAGCATGTAGTCCTTGGCTCAGACAGTTTAGTAGTGTGGGCTCAATAGCATCTCATTAGTGTGCAAGATCTTGAGAATCAGCTGTACATGTGATGGAAGAGTGTACTTACTGTATGTCCCTCACTCGTACCCAAAACTCCTTTAAAACATTCAGGGGCCTCACCCCAAACTTCCTCGATGCATTTGTCATTGGGTTCATGACAAGAGAAGCATAGCACCCCGAGAATTGGCCTAGGAGTCATAATTTTCTGTTTCATTTTTTCTGGGTTTTATTTTTAAAATATTGTTTAGTGTTCTGTGGCCGCATGTCTTGTTCTGTGCTTTATTTATAATGTGTTTGCCGCAAATACAACCCCCCCGGATATTCCTTCTTCATAGACAACAACCCTAAGGGCAATAAAATAGGGTGGGTATGGGGTCACCCTCTTTGAAATGTTCAACCCCCCCCCCCCCCACAGTTCAACCAGTTCCCTACACATCAATCATCATGACAACCTCAAAGGAATAGTTGCAATATAGATATAAAATAACACATCTTCTAACACGTGACAACAGGAACAGGATTCCGTGGCCGGATGCGGACATAGGGTCATAAATCAACATTTTGACCCGTGCCGTCTACTTTATTTTTAGTGCAGACTGCCTGCAGAGTGCTTGTTTTCAGATGGCTAGCCCTGTTCTTCCTCACAAATATCGTAGTAAATTCCACAGAATATCTTCATCCCATAATATTGAAGTCAATGTTACAGCTGCTTTAGACATATACTGTAGCCAGTAGCCACCCAAAATAGGCCTATCTGAAATGTGAAAATGATCAATCAAATCGCCAGCCTATTGTTCTGGCAAAGATGAGTCAGTAGTAGATTGCTAAACTGCATTTTGTATGGGCTGATAAATGAAGGCCTAGTTGGTTTTTCCCAGGTGAAACTGGAGGAAATTAAATAAGTTATTTCTGGTCACTAATCTCGATATGCACGCCTGTCTTTTCGCGTCAATGCTGCTTATTGGTCATTGGTCAACAATCAAGACAAGCAACCTTTTGGTTCTGAAGCATTGATGATAATTTAACGACAACCTGTGGGCAGTGGGTTCAGAACAGCAATGGGAGAAAAAAATGTGTACAAAAAAAAAAACATTTGGGAGAAATTATACCACCACTGAAAAGATGCACTTTGGAGACTGGAAAGGCAAAGTGGCATGTGGAAGGGCAAAGTTACATGTGCTCTGCAATGGTAGATCCCTATCTGTGCACGTTCCTGCTGCATGAGCTATATTCGGGGGCATGTGTTATGACACCGAGAGCAGCACAGGCAGATAAGGCAGGGATGAAAAGTTGAGGTGACAACAAACACACATACACACACACACGCACGCACACACGCACGCAGATGTCAAAACAAGTGTCATCAGAACACTTGTTAGACATTCACCATATTGATAGCAGGTCAGAATCTGACTTATCTTGGTTCAACAGTTAATTGTCTGAGCGAGGGCAAAAAACATATGTCACTCTCAAGGCTGTTATCATCTTACACTCTCTTACCTTCCATGTAGGAAAAACGTTTACATGAATACCATGAAAAAACTGTCACTCTTAGCTTCCATGAAGAGTTGCGAATAGGTCCTATATGCAACTCTACATCGAAGCTAAGGGAGCGAGAGTTTTTCAGGGTATTTACAGTACTTTCGGAAAGTATTCAGACCCCTTGACTTATTCTAAAATTGATTAAATCTTTTTTTCCCTCATGAATCTACACACGATACCCCATAATGACAAAGCAAAAACAGGACTTTAGAAAAGTTTGCTAATTTCTAAAATAAAAAAATCCCATTTACATAAGTATTCAGACCCTTTACTCAGTACTTTGTTGAAAAACATTACAGCATTGAGATTACAGCATTGAGTCTTCTTGAAGCTCTGTCAGAGTGACCATCGGGATCTTGGTCACCTCCCTGACCAAGGCCCTTCTCCCCCGATTGCTCAGTTTGAACGGGCGGCCAGCTCTAGGAAGAGTCTTGGTGGTTCCAAACTACTTCCATTTATGAGTGATGGAGGCCACTGTGTTATTGGGGATCTTCAATGCTGCAGAAATATTTTGGTACCCTTCCCCAGATATGTGCCTCGACACAATCCTGTCTCGGAGCTCTACGGACAATTCCTTCGACCTCATGGCTGGTTTTTGCTCTGACATGCACTGTCAACTATGGAACCTTATATAGACAGATGTGTCCCTTTCCAAATCATGTCCAATCAATTGATTTTACCACAGGTAGACTCCAATCAAGTTGTAGAAACATCTCAAGGATGATCAATGGAAACAGGATGCACCTGAGCTCAATGTCTAGTCTCATAGCAAAGGGTCTGAATACTTATATAAATAAGTTATTTCAGTTTTTTAATTTTTAATTTGCAAACATTTCTCAAAACCTGTTTTCACTTTGTCATTATTGGATATTCTGTGTAGATTGCTGAGGATTTTTTTTGTATTTAATCCATTTTAGAATAAGGCTATAACGTAACAAAATGTGGATAAAGTCAAGGAGTCTGAATACTTTCCGAAGGCACAGTATGTAAACCTTTTTTCATACATGGAAGGTAAGAGATTGTAATTTGATAACAGTATATATACAGTACCTTGCGAAAGTATTCGGCCCCCTTGAACTTTGCGACCTTTTGCCACATTTCAGGCTTCAAACATAAAGCTATAAAACTGTATTTTTTTGTGAAGAATCAACAACAAGTGAGACACAATCATGAAGTGGAACGACATTTATTGGATATTTCAAACTTTTTTAACAAATCAAAAACTGAAAAATTGGGCGTGCAAAATTATTCAGCCCCCTTAAGTTAATACTTTGTAGCGCCACCTTTTGCTGCGATTACAGCTGTAAGTCGCTTGGGGTATGTCTCTATCAGTTTTGCACATCGAGAGACTGAACATTTTTCCCATTCCTCCTTGCAAAACAGCTCGAGCTCAATGAGGTTGGATGGAGAGCATTTGTGAACAGCAGTTTTCAGTTCTTTCCACAGATTTTCGATTGGATTCAGGTCTGGACTTTGACTTGGCCATTCTAACACCTGGAAATGTTTATTTTTGAACCATTCCCATTGTAGATTTTGCTTTATGTTTTGGATTATTGTCTTGTTGGAAGACAAATCTCCATCCCAGTCTCAGGTCTTTTGCAGACTCCATCAGGTTTTCTTCCAGAATGGTCCTGTATTTGGCTCCATCCATCTTCCCATCATTTTTAACCATCTTCCCTGTCCCTGCTGAAGAAAAGCAGGCCCAAACCATGATGCTGCCACCACCATGTTTGACAGTGGGGATGTTGTGTTCAGGGTGATGAGCTGTGTTGCTTTTACGCCAAACATAACGTTTTGCATTGTTGCCAAAAAGTTCAATTTTGGTTTCATCTGACCAGAGCACCTTCTTCCACATGTTTGGTGTGTCTCCCAGGTGGCTTGTGGCAAACTTTAAACAATACTTTTTACGGATATCTTTAAGAAATGGCTTTCTTCTTGCCACTCTTCCATAAAGGCCAGATTTGTGCAATATACGACTGATTATTGTCCTATGGACAGAGTCTCCCACCTCAGCTGTAGATCTCTGCAGTTCATCCAGAGTGATCATGGGCCTCTTGGCTGCATCTCTGATCAGTCTTCTCCTTGTATGAGCTGAAAGTTTAGAGGGACGGCCAGGTCTTGGTAGATTTGCAGTGGTCTGATACTCCTTCCATTTCAATATTATCGCTTGCACAGTGTTCCTTGGGATGTTTAAAGCTTGGGAAATCTTTTTGTATCCAAATCCGGCTTTAAACTTCTTCACAACAGTATCTCGGACCTGCCTGGTGTGTTCCTTGTTCTTCATGATGCTCTCTGCGCTTTTAACGGACCTCTGAGACTATCACAGTGCAGGTGCATTTATACGGAGACTTGATTACACACAGGTGGATTGTATTTATCATCATTAGTCATTTAGGTCAACATTGGATCATTCAGAGATCCTCACTGAACTTCTGGAGAGAGTTTGCTGCACTGAAAGTAAAGGGGCTGAATAATTTTGCACGCCCAATTTTTCAGTTTTTGATTTGTTAAAAAAGTTTGAAATATCCAATAAATGTCGTTCCACTTCATGATTGTGTCCCACTTGTTGTTGATTCTTCACAAAAAAACACAGTTTTATAGCTTTATGTTTGAAGCCTGAAATGTGACAAAAGGTCGCAAAGTTCAAGGGGGCCGAATACTTTCGCAAGGCACTGTATATACCTACTCATTTCAAGGGGTTTTCTTTATTTGGACTATTTTCTAAATTGTAGAATAACAGTGAAGACATCAAAACTATACAATGACACATGTAATCATGTAGTAACCAAAAAAGTGTTAAACAAATCAAAATATATTTTAGATTATTCAAAGCAGCCCCCCTTTGTCTTGATGACAGTTTTGCACATATGTATAAAATAGTAAAAATAAAGAAATTCCCTTCAATGACTAGGTGTGTCCATACTTTTGACTGGTACTGCATATTCTCAGTTATGAAAAGTGTCTTGATACATTTTTGAGAATAACATGCAAATGTGCTATAGAAAATGTGAGTGTTATTCATTTGTTACTCATTTCACTTTCTACATTCACCTTTACTTGACTAATTGGTGCATTCAGCATTGTGCTATATTATTAGGTGTTAGCTAAGTGCTAAATAAGATTAATGTTTTCCCTTCATATATTTTATGGTCATTTAGCCGACAATTTTACTCCAAAGTGTGTTATACAGTGAACTCATTTCGTTTGAGGCCCTTTCAGAAACCAAAACAGTCAATTATGAGGTTGCAAGCCATATGCTCCAACCATCTGCGCCATTAGAACCATATATAGTAAAACACAACCGCACATGTGGACACTGCATTTAAAATCATAGAGAATGACACAACAAAACGTTTATATTGAGTCTACATTTTGTAAGTATGGGCCAAAAATACACTGAACAAAAATAAAAAAGCAACATGCAACAATTGAAACGATTTTACTGAGTTACAGTTCAAAAAGGAAATCAGTCAATTGAAATAAATTGAGTAGGCCATAATCTATGGATTTCACATGACTGGGAATACAGATATGCATCTGTTGGTCACAGATACCTAAAAAAAAAGATAGGAGCGTAGATCAGAAAACCAGTCAATGTCTCATGTGTATCATGCAGCTCGACACATTTCCTTCCCATTGAGTTGATCAGGCTGTTGATTGGGGCCTGTGGAATGCTGTCCCATTCCTCTTCAATTGCTGTGCGAAATTGTTGGATATTGTCAGGAACTGGAACATCCTGTTGTACACATCGATCCAGAGCATTCCAAACATGCTCAATAGGTGACATGTCTGGTGAGTATTCAGGCTATGGAAGAACTGGGACTTTTTCAGCCTCCAGGAATTGTGTAGAGATCCTTGCGACATGGGGCCATGCATAATCATGCTGAAACATGAGGTGTTAGAAGCAGATGAAGGACATGACAATGGGCCTCAAGATCTTGTCATGGTATCTCTGTGCATTCAAATGGCCATCGATAAAATGCAATTGTGTTCGTTGTCTGTAGCTTATGCCTGCCCATACCATAACCCCACCACCACCGTGGGGCACTCTGTTCACAACATTGACATCAGCAAACCGCTCACCAACACAATGCCATACACGCAGTCTGCCATCTGCACAGTACAGTTGAAACCGGGATTCTTCCATGAAGAGCACACTTCTCTAGTGTGTCAGTGGCCATTGTGTCGGTTATGACGCTGAACTGCAGTCAGGTCAAGAGTTTTGGTGGACATTCCTGTAGTCAGCATGCCAATTGCACGTTCCCTCAAAACTTGAGAAATCTGTGGCATTGTGTTGTGAGAAAACTGCACATTTTAGTGTGTCCTTTTATTGTCTCCAGCACTAGGTGTACCTGTGTAATGATCATGCTGTTTAATCAACTTCTTGATATGCCACACAGTTGGATGGATTATCTTGGCAAATGAGAAATGCTCACTAACAGAGATGTAAACAAATTTGTGCACACAATTTGAGAGAAATACACTTTTTGTGTCTGGAAAATTTCCGGGATCTTTTATTTCAGCTCAAGAAACATGAGCCCAACACTTTAAATGTTGCGTTCATATTTATGTTCAGTGTAGTTGAAATTCTTGAAAATGTAGTTCTCCGAATTCCACAGCTGACCTGTCAATAACCCTAGCTCAATTTAAGATAAGGAGAGCCATATTTCAATATAACAATAAACCCGTAGACAAGAAGCGGGGGAAGTGCTCTTACCAGCTTCATGTCGGGAAAAATACGTGTACACATGTATTTATACCTGTACATCAAAGAAGTCCTACTATCTTACAGGGACTATTTTATTGTCACGTTGGTATCAATGATTCGGGGTACATGCGCAAGAATGCGTAACAGTTTTTGATTTATTTTACCCAAATTACGGCGTGTCATGTAAAGGCACGGGGACAAAGACTAAGCAAACACGTACACAAAACACAGGGTTGAAACCCAAACAAAAGAGCGAGGAGTACATCGAATATATACACTCCCGCACAATGATTAACACACAAGACGAGACCCGTAATAATCTGCGCAATCCACAAGGGCACGAAAGCCCAAAACACACAGCACAGGTACTCACACGCACCAACGAACATTGTAACAATAATGGACAGCACCATGATGAACAAAGGGCATATATATACAAATACAATCAGTGGGAATAGGGGCCAGGTGTGCACAATGAAAGTTCTAGAGGGATCCTTGACACTTATAGTGTACAGGAACTGTTCTTAATTAACATCAATTTACACAATATTTTCAGAACCACAGCCACATGAGAAATACAGACACAGTACAAATGTAGTCAATATGAATTAGATGTATTACTGTATTTATTTATGTATGTATATTTGTGTATTGACAAAATCATTATAGAATTCCAGTCAACATATATGTATGAGTGGAGAGTGACTGATAAAACACAAACATCTCATTCACTTTACTGAGCCATATTGTTGTATCAATGAGAGACAATACTTAATGATCAATTCATTCATCATTTTCAATAGCTTCTGAGATAGTAGTACCATGACTCCATCATTATAGACACAGATGACAAAATACACCCTATTTACAAAGCTTTGAAGATGAATTTATTTTGTGTTCATTATGTGTGAAATAAGAGTGACTCTTGGGATAGAGTATAAATGTCGGGTCCAGAGGGAGCTCAGGGGATGATGATGCATGTCTGACAACATGGGTAGAAAAGGCTGGAATGGAACCCCCCCGAAGTGGAGGTTTTGTAGTTGTTGGTACGGTCCATACCATGATGAGGCATTCAATGGAAACAGAGAGATAGCCTCTTCAACCTGTTTTGTCATAAAAAACAAATGAGATGATCATGTTATTACTGTCTCAAGCATGACTCATGTATTGTATCTATCTGACAGGATATTTGGCCCTTGCTGGTTTGTTTACGTAAAACTATAAACCCACCTCATAAAGAAACCCAGGTTTGGATATAGGTGTCTGGTCTCCGGCCATCATTTCTATGTCCATTAGCATCTCAGTCTTCCTCCATTTGGCTCTGCGGTTCTGGAACCAAATCTGAAGATATCAGCAAATGAGTTGGCATGACAGCAAAGGCATTTTTTTTTTTCAATTGATAACAAAACATTTATGTAAGCAGCTGATAAGGACTGTTCCTGTTTCCACCTGATAGCAAGCATGGAGAACAGTGAAAAAATATATATAGCTATGGAGCTCAAGTGGTGGGGTGATGAATAAAGTGAAGTGTTTGATTCTCACTCAGATGTATATTGTAATATTTAATTGGAAATACTTGTTGAACATTCAATCAATTTCAAATGTGCTCATATAAAAGCTCCTAGATATATTTCATGAGCATGTCACAGGTGTTTGGTGCTAGCGTACCTGTACTCTTCCCTCAGTGAGCTGCAGACGAGAGGCCAGCTTATCCCTTATGTGGACATCAGGATAGTGGGTCTCCAGGAACACCTTCTCCAGCTCCTCCACCTGACTTGGAGGGAAGCTGATCCTGGTCTGCCTTCTCCTCCTCTGCACTGTGCACACCAAACACAAGCAAAAGTGTCTTTATTATCATCATCATGACTTTCATCAGCATTATCATCATCTGTCTTCGATAATCATCATGATTATCATTAAAAGCTGACTTTTTTTGTAATGTCATTCATCCTCAGATATAATTCCCCTTGCTTGATTACAGCAATATTGACTGTGTGACTTGTGGTAAATCTCACCATGAGGGTGGCAGCTGTTCCTCTCCCACTGGACTCTTCCTTGGTCCTGGCCCTCCTCTCGCCCTGCTCTCTCCTGAAGACCACTATCCTTACTGTGGATGCTGGAGTCCCCACTGTGGTCTGGGGAGATGCGTTCAATGTGACACTCTCTAGGAGGTAGTTTTGTGACTCTTGTGTTTTGGTCAGATGAAGTGTGGTCACCTTTCCAGTCAGTGACGATGTGCCCATGCTGTGGCAGCACCCTGTTATGACCAGTTCCTTCTGTGGACAGAAAAAAAGGCACGATATTGATTATCTTTGTCCTTAAAATATCTCCAAGAACTATTAGCTGAACTCAGAATATGTTACTGTAAAAGATACACATAATGCAACTGTTTACACACATTACACTTTCGCGGAGTTGAGACAGCATTAGCCGTTTACCATCCAACCCCTTTGCCTCATTGGAATGTGTACTCCCTAAAAGGGGCCCACCCATCATAGTAACATAAGTCAAAGTCAATTGAACACACACATTACCTGTATATACCTGCTGGTTTGATTTGTCTTCATTTTGTCTGTTACCTAGCCCCTCTCGCCTCTCTTCTCCCACTCTGGTTGGTTTTCTCAGGATCTCCTCGGTTGGTGTCCTCAGGATCTCCTCGATTGGTTTCCTCAGGATCTCCTCGATGGAGTGGGACAGTTTTTTGGGATGGCTTGGGGCCTCCTCACTCGCGGTAATGTCCACCCCCCTATCCAAGGTGAGCTGTCTATGTGAGCTGTCCTCTCTGCGCCGTTTCTTTGGTCCATGCACCGTCACTTGCATAGTAGTCATGCTTCCCTTTTTTAAACACTTTGCACTTACAGGCTCCTGTTGTATGTTCATGCCCTATTCCTCTCTTCAAAGCACCCAACTCCCTCTTTCTCTTCCTCCTTCGCTCTTTCCTTCTTTCTGTCAGGTAAAGGGAGTAAGCTAGTTGTCCTCCTCCTTTGTTCCCCGTCAAGCAGATTGTGTTTGGCCAGCATCATAGGATCATTAAGAGGAGGAGTAAAGTTTACTGTGTAATGATGCCTTTCTTGGTAATCCACGAACACTAATCAGTGTCCATGTTTCACTGAGCTGAGATATCCCAGCTACAATTTACCTTGTGACACCTTTTATATTTGACTACTTATTGTATGTTTTACTACCAGTGCAGTATAAACAGTTTTGAACGGACATACCAATAATTTGATACTGTTATCTAAATTAGGAATACTATCTGTATCTGAAGGTATATTTGATAATTAATGGTTGCATATTTATAATAAATGCAATCAATGTAATGTTTTGAAACTTGAGTGAAGAACATCTTGTGTTAGTATATATCATGTTGCAAGTATCACTGCTCCTCCTTGTCTACAGGTTTATTGTCTACATATCTTTATCTTTACTACTCTGGCCTCCACATGAACTCTCATATACAAACTTGCCCCACCTTTCAGGGACATTTGCAGATGCTGTTCGTGAGGGACTCCTTGTGTTAGTACAGAACACACTGGAGGTTTGAGTTTGTCTTCCTCTAGTGGTGGACAAAGGTACGGCAGACAAATTATATTTCTATTCTTCTGGAGGAAACTTTGGATTGGGTGCAGTGGATTCACAGTCCACATCAACATAATAATTCAGTTTGTGAAATATCAGAGAGTAACACAAAGCAATGACAAACACCTGAATGACCTTTTTGTCACCAGATTTCCTTTGCAACAGTTTGCAATTTCATACAGTAACAGAGGACCTTTTGTGTTTTCATACTTTAGGTCATACATAATACTGAAAGCATCTGAGATTATACTTTACCAAACTAGAGCAGTGAGCATGAGGAAGAAAGGCATGCCCACACTTTTTTTGGATGAAACATTTTGTGTGTGTGTGTGTGTGTCAACTGTGCATACGGAATTTCACAGAATGTGTATCTTATTTGAGTGACCCAGATTGGCTTGTGTGAGTGAGATGTGTCAAATTAATTTAAAAGAATGTGTGTCTGTGATCATTAGCGAATTGATGTGCGTATCCTGTGTGTCTGATGCTTTATCACACCTACATAGTCACCAACGTAATCTAGACGTGCTATGAAAAGTCACTTGACTCTTTATAGCAGGGCTATCTGGGACTGCCTCCTGGAAGAATTCAGGTGTGTGAAGGCTACCTGTGCCCTGCATAACTTCATGAGGATGGACACGAGGCCCAGGAGGGGATCTGCAGCTCGCCGCCGTGTGCCAGAGGAGAAGTCTGCTGCTCTGCCGGATGTTTCAAGAATGGGGTCCAACAACACAGCAAGAGAGGCAATCTGTGTGCGGAAGATCTTCACCTCCTACTTCTTCGAAGAGGGTTCCCTGGCAACACCATAGACTACACTACGCACAACCAAAGGCTCTTTTAAGAGCCATTCACATTGCTATAAGAGTATTCTTCCCTTTACTTAGCTATGTCAACTGCAGTTATTCAATTCACATTATTTTTTCTACTTCTCAGGTGAGGGTGCTGTTTAGGTAACGGTGGGATGTCTGTACAAAAACAAAAACAGGCTATTTTAAATCAACCATATTGAAAAAATACAGAACAATTAGACACCCTATAACCCACACCTACACACTCATGTATCAATCTGATTGATTTATTGTGTTGTTCAGTAAGCAGGCTCAGGTGTATAATTGGGGCTCCTTCCACTTTCAAAGAATAGGCAAGAGGGCCAACCATGGAGAACAGTAAGACACTTAATTATTTCCATAACTACGCTATATTGTTTGTCCTCGTGTGTCCATTCATGTTTTTTAGCATAAACTACTCTGCAGCCACTTAGTGTAGTGTGGACACGAGGTGAGAACACACAATCAGATGAACTCTGTCTCTTTAACGACCTTATTTTCTCGATATAACAGTCTCTCTCCTTCACTTCATCCCTCTCTGTTCTCCCTATATCCTCTAAGTTATATCAGCTGTGTCAGTGAACCCCTCCAAATGAAAATCAAATCAAACATATTTACATAGCCCTTCTTACATCAGCTGAACTGGCTACATAGAGGGCACAGCATGATCAGAGGTGAGAGGTCACTTGTCAGGTCATCAGAAAGTATTATTAAAGAGATGCTTTACATTTACATTAATGATCCAAGGTCAGTTTTGCATTTCACCTCCTGATTATTATGATGACCTACAATGTTAGAATAAAAACACAAGGCTTAAACATGCTCTCTCCCCATCTGTCTCTCATCTGCAGATATGTTTTGATGTGAGAGAGGATGCCAACCCCCAGTCCCATCATTTCCACATCGCCCGCTTTTAAGATAATAGTGTCTCTAGATAGCCCGAATGTTATGTAATTGTGATGAACTGAGAGAATATTTGGGTTGCACTGTGATTCATTAATCATATACTGCCTTGAAGTACAGATTAAACTTGTATTTATAATATTTATAATGCTTGTATTTATAACACTTGGATAATGAACTTCTTTCAATAAAGCTTTTCACATTTCCTACTGCTTGAAATGTAGTCTCTCATTTGATTAAATACTACACCTATCCTGTTTATCAGATCAATGCAGATGAAGGGCATTAGATATTGAGATGAAACAGTTTTAGAGTATTTACATGATGCATAGGAAGTGTAGTGTACTGTTTTTAAAATGTTATTTCTGTATATATGAATTACAAATCAGCCTAACTAGTTTAATCCTGTTTCTAGTCTATTAGTTACAATGTGTAACCATTGATGTTCCAGGACCAAGATTGGTAAGACATTCATACCTGAACCGCACCTTTATTTGCCAAGGTAGAGTACATGATCAATAAATATATTAAATGTACAGGCTACCATGTGGGGATCTCATGCATGGTACTAACTACATGTATATATGACTTGCATCCTTGGCACAAAGTTATATTATATTCTACTCAATCCATAGGCTTCATTAATATCATTCAGACTTTTGAAGTTGATACAACTGGCTATGATCTCTGAGTTTCATATCGGTTCTGAACTAATATGTATACCAAACATTTGGGTCCATACACAGATCTGCTAGATAGCTAGTTAGACATCCATAGGCATACGGGTATTATTATCCTCCACTGTATCACATCCAGACATGATTGGGAGTCCCATAGGGCGGCATACAATTGGCCCAGCGTCGTCCGGGTAGGCCGTCATTGTAAATAAGAATTTGTTCTTAACTGACTTGCCTAGCAAAATAATAACAATTTCAGCAATCATGTTCCATTAGCTAGTTGATCATCTACATGTTACTAGCTATACATGTAGCTTCATTGCATTCGGAAAGTATTCAGACCCATTGACTTTTTCCTGATTTTGTTACATTAATTGATTAAATAGTTTTTTCCCCTCATCAATCTACACACAATACCCCATAATGACAAACCAAAAACAGGTTTTTAGAAATGTTTGCAAATGTATAAAAAAGGTTAAATATAATATCACATTTACATAAGTATTCAGACCCTTTACTCAGTACCTTGCTGCAGTGTCTTCTTGGGTATGACGCTACAAGCTTGGCACATCTGTATTTGGGGAG
Organism: Oncorhynchus masou masou; assembly: GCF_036934945.1. Lineage (NCBI taxonomy): Eukaryota > Metazoa > Chordata > Actinopteri > Salmoniformes > Salmonidae > Oncorhynchus > Oncorhynchus masou. Next base: position 58,919,869 of record NC_088242.1, read on the forward strand.
TTTCTCCCATTCTTCTCTGCAGATCCTCTCAAGCTCCGTCAAGTTGGATGGGGAGCGTCGCTGCACAGCTATTTTCAGGTCTTTCCTAAGATGTTTGATCAGGTTCAAATCCGTGCTCTGGCTGGGCCACTCAAGGAAATTCAGAGACTTGTCCATAAGCCACTCCTGTGTTGTCTTGGCTGTGTGCTTAGGGTCATTGTCCTGTTGGAAGGTGAACCTTCGCCCCCAGTCTGAGGTCCTGAGCACTTTGGAGCAGATTTTCATCAAGGATCTCTCTGTACTTTGCTCCGTTCATCTTTTCCTCGATCCTGACTATTCTCCTTCAATGCTGCAGAATTTTTGGTACCCTTCCCCAGATCTGTGCCTCGACACAATCCTGTCTCGGAGCGCTATGGACAATTCCTTTGACCTCATGGCTTGGTTTTTGCTCTGACATGCACTGTCAACTGTGGGACCTTTTAATATGGGCAGGTGTGTGCCTTTTGAAATCATGTCCAATCAATTTAATTTACCACAGGTGGACTCCAATCAAAGTTGTAGAAACATCAAGGAGGATCAATGGAAACAGGATGCACTTGAGTCTCATAGTAAAGGGTCTGAATACTTATTTAAATAAGGTATCCGCTTTTTATTTTTAATACATTTTCAAAAATGTCTAAGAACCTGTTTTTGTTTTGTCGTTATGAGGTATTGTGTGTAGATTGATGAGGAAAAAATAAATGTGGAAAACAAAACGTGGAAAAGGGGAAGGGGTCTGAATACTTTCCGAATGCACTGTATAATTGCATTTATTTCTGTTATCAATCAAGGTGAGACTGAACATCGACAAGTCACAGGGGAAACAGAAGAAGAGATACCGAAGGAGAATCAAGAAGGGGGATCAAATGCTTCGATATCCGGGGCAAATGACTTGGTTTGGAAGAAAGACAAAGGGAGACAGGGAAACCATGCTGTTCTTTCACTCCTAGCTGGGGTCACCATCTGTTAAGATGAATATGAACATCTCAGATAATAGATATTTGCATTGGCACACAAAATAACCTGAAGCTAGATTTAGTTTTCCCTAACACTGATATTTTTTTGTTGTCTTCTGAGTGTCGGAGCAGTTGGACGGTCGACCACTGAAAGCCCTGACGCCCTATACGTCGGTGAAGCCCAGTAGATAAAGTATGTTAAGCTTTGGTTGACATTTGAGAAAGCAAAAAATGGTAGTTATGCTGAGCTTATAAAAATATATCTCTTCAACTTACCTCTCCAAATTACTTTAGGACCAGCGACTGTCCGAGCCACCCAGGAGGTGTCCCATCCACCAGAGCCAGTAAGTTCAGATCAGTCTGATTAACTGTGTCGGAGTGTGACCAGCTTGAGTTACTTTATACCTTCAAAAGTGCTTATCTGCCATTGATAACACTGCACTTATCCATCAAATTTTCTCACAGTAAAGTGCAACCTTGTTTACATATTGTTTCCTATTCTGTTGCATTTAACTCTGCTCCTGTTCTCCAGGACCTAGGGGGTTCTGAATAACACCCAGACGTGGATCCACCGGATGTTCTCCATTACCAACCACCCTCCAACTTTTCATTGCATCATCTACAACACAAGAGGTTGGTGGTACTTTAATTGGGGAGGGCGGACTCATGGCAATGGCTGGAGTGGATTTGTATCAAAAAGTACATCAAACACATGGTTTCCATGTGTTTGATGCCATTCCATTTGCTCCGTTCCAGCCATTATTATGAGCCGTCCTCCCCTCAGCAGTTTCCACTGAATTCTACAGCTACTGTTATTGTCATGTTGTCACTAACTGCAAAGAAAGTTGTCTTGCTCTATCATACTGGATACATAATATGTGAGATATACAGATTAACTAAAAACATTAGCACTGCAAACACTCAGAACAAAGAGAGCAGCAGTGCCTGGACTTCGCAGTCTCCCTCTTCAAATTCCCCTTCCGAGACTGACAGAAGGAACCTCCCACCCACTTCCTCTATTTCACACAACAGTATTCAGTATTTCAGTCTATGATTGCTTTGTGAGTGTACAAATAATATGTGGCAATGAATGTATGACACAACTGTACTAAAAAAAAAAGAAGATACAGGCTGTATGGTTCTCAATCAGAGACAACGATCGACAGCTGCCTCTGATTGGGAACCATACCAGGCCAAACACAGAAATACAAAACCTAGAATACACAACTCATGCCCTGACCAAACTAAAACAGAAACATAAAAAGGAACTATGGTCAGGACGTGAGAGTGGCACCTGACCACACGACTGAACAGTAGTCCAGGTGTGACAAAACTAGGGCCTGTAGGACCTGCCTTGTTGATAGTGTTGCTAAAAAGGCAGAGCAGAGCTTTATTATGGACAGACTTCTCCCCATCTTATCTACTGTTGAATCAACATGTTCTGACCATGACAGTTTACAATCCAGGGTTAATCCAAGCAGTTTGAGTAAAGTCTGGTTTTACTCAAAGCCAGTGGAATGTCATTAGTAAACATTGAAAAAAGTAAGAGGTCTATACAGCTGACCTGGGGAATTCCTGATTCTACCTGTATTACGTTGGAGAGGGTTCCATTAAATAACACCCTCTGTGTTCTGTTATGCAACTCTTTATCCACAATATAGCAAAGTAAAGCCATAACACATATGTTTTTCCATCAGCAGACTATGATCGATAATGTCAAAAGCAGCACTTAAGTCTAACAAAACAGCTCCCACAATCTTTTATCATCAATTTCTCTCAGCCAATCATCAGTCATTTGTGTAAGCGCCGTGCTTGTTGAATGTCCTTTCCTATAAGTGTGCTGAAAGTCTGTCAATTTGTATCTGCATTGTATCTGGTCAAACACACTTTTTTTCTTAAAGTTTACTAAAGGTTGGTAACAGGCTGATTGGTTGGCTATTTGAGCCAGTAAAGGGGGCTTTACTATTCTTGGGTAGCATAATTACATTTGGTTCCCTCCAGGCCCGAGGGCACACTTTCTAATAGTCTTAGATTGAAGATATGGCAAATAGGAGCTGCAATATCGTCCGTTATTATCCTCAGTAATTTGGCAACCAATTTGCCAGACCCCGGTGGCTTGTCATTGCTGATAGACAATAATCATTTTTTCACTTTTTCCACACTCACTTTACTGAATTCGGAATTGCAATGCTTATCTTTGATTTGATCAGTTATACTTGGATGTGTAGTGTCAGCGTTTGTTGCTGGCATATCATTCCTAAGTTTGTGTCACGCCCTGATCTTAGTTATCTCTGTTTTCTTTATTATTTTGGTTAGGTCAGGGTGTGACTAGGGTGGGTATGCTAGTTTTTGTATTGTCTAGGGGTTTTGTATGTCTAGGGGTTGTGTAGGTCTAGGTAGTATGTATGTCTATGGTGGCCTGATATGGTTCCCAATCAGAGGCAGCTGTTTATTGTTGTCTCTGATTGGGTATCATATTTTGGTAGCCATTTTCCCTTTTGTGTTTGTGGGTTCTATGCTTAGTTGCCGGTCTGCGCCACTCATATTAGCATCATGGTTCATTTTGTTATTTTGTTTGTTATTTTGTTTGTTTGTTCAGTGTTCATTCTAAAATAAAGAAGAATGTACGCATACCACGCTGCACCTTGGTCTCCTCCTTACGACATACACGACAGTTTGATAATCTTGCCAATCAAAACATTATTAAAGTAATTGGCAATATCAGTGGGTTTTGTGACGAATGAGCCATCTGATTCAATGAATGATGGAGCTGAGTTTACCTTGTTGCCCAAATGTTCATTTAAGGTGCTCCAAAGCTTTTTACATTCATTCTATATTTAAGTTGTCTTTGTTTCATAGTTTCTTCTTTTTATTTATTTCTCAATTTGCAGTACGTTTGCCAATCGGTTGTCAAGCCAGACTTATTTGCCATTCCTTTTGTCTCATCCCACTCAACCATACCAATTTTTAAATTCCTCATCAATCAATGGGATTTAGCAGTTTTACAGTCATTTTCTTAATGGATGCTGTCAGGATTTGGCCAGGGTTGTTCCGGGTTTTGGTCACTAGATGCCCCCATTGTGCTTTTTGACCTTATGTTTTTTCCCTTGTTCCCCATTATTATTTGCACCTGTACCTCGTTTCCCCTGATTGTATTTAAACCCTTAGTTTCCCTCAGTTCTGTGCTCTGTGTTTGTATGTTAGCACCCAGCCCTAGTGTTCTGTGTTTTCCTGTCGATTCCGGTGGATGCTCTTGTGGAATTCTGTTTTTGTTTTTGAGTGTCTCTTGAGGCTTTTTTGTGCTATTCCTACCACCTTTTGGATTTGCCATTTTTGTATTGAAGGACTTCTCCTTTTTACATTAAATACACCGTCTTAAGTACTGCTGTGTCTGCCTCATCTTCTGGGTTCTGCTGACTATTCGTGGCTCAGTTGGTTAAGTGACTGTTTCTCACTCCGGAGACCCAGGTTCGTAACCCGGTCCTGACAGAAACACAGAGCCAAAAATGAACCCAGAGGCAGCCAGTTCCCAGGACCTTTTTGCCATGCTGTCCCACCACCAGGAGACTGTCCAATAGCCGCCCTGGTTCAGCAAGAGGCCTTAATGGCTAGACATTCTCATCTTCTGTCGGAGATGCTGACTTCCATTAAGCAAATATCTGATCGTCTTACCCGGCAACAGTTCCCGTCCCAGTACCTCAGATTCACGTACCCATGGCAGTTAACCCCCTGGCTGAACCTCGTCTTCCACCTCCCCAACGGTTCTCAGGTGATCCAAGTGCTTGTAAACAATGTTCTCTCTCCTTTGAGCTAAAGTTTCCCACCGACCGGTCTAAGATCGCTTATATCATCACCCTGCTGTCGGAAAAAGCCCTGGCCTGGGCTATGTGGGATGCCCATAGTTCCTGCTGTGCCAGCTACTCTGCCTTTGCTGAGGAATTCAAACGAGTGTTTCAAGGCCCAAGCAGTGGTTCTGACTCAGCCAAACAGCTCTGACTCTCCACCAAGGTTGGCGCAGCGTTTGCCATCCAGTTCCGCACGGTGGCAAAGTGGCTGGAACAACAGCGCTCACGGTGTGCTTTCTGAAAGGCCTTTGACACTATCCAATGAACTTCGGGAACCACCGGACAATCTAGTCTCTGATCAAGTTGGCCTCAATTGACCAGCGTCTGAGAGGAGAGAACTCAACCGTAGACCTCTAGTCAGTCCCAAGTCCCCACCTTTATCCATGGCTCCACGGAACCCATGCAGATTGGACGCATCTCCCAGGCTGAGAGAGACCGCCCGCTGACTATTGCGGCAAACCGGGCCATTTCCGTTTGTCCCGGGCTCCAGGGAAACGCTCTTAACGGGAAACATAACCTCCTCCCATCCGTCCACCAAGGTTGGCGCAGCGTGACGGACTATGCCATCCAGTTCCGCACGGTGGCAGCAGCAAGTGGCTGGAACAACGAGGCGCTCACGGTGTGCTTTCTGAAAGGCCTTTCCGACACTATCCAAGATGAACTGGCCACTCAGAACCACCGGACAATCTCGAGTCTCTGATCAAGTTGGCCTCACGCATTGACCAGCGTCTGAGAGAGAGAGAACTCAACCGTAGACCTCTAGCCCCTATCAGTCCCAGCTCCGAGTCCCCACCTTTATCCTCGCTGGCTCCATCGGAACCCATGCAGATTGGACGCATCTCCCAGGCTGAGAGAGACCGCCGGATGAGGGAGCGACGCTGTCTATATTGCGGCAAACCGGGCCATTTCCGTTCCACGTGTCCCGGGCTCCAGGGAAACGCTCTGTCCCGTACAGACCGGGGGAACTGTAACGGGAAACATAACCTCCTCCCATCCGTCCAACTCCCGTCTGCTCATTCCAGTCACCCTCTCCTGGGACAACCACAAGCTTCACCTTCAAGCCTTGGTAGACTCTGGAGCCGCAGGTAACTTCATGGATGGTGTCTGGGCGAAGGAGAATGGCGTTCCCTCTGAACCTCTAAGTGAACCCATGAGGGTCACTACATTGGATGGAAGCCCTTTGGGATCTGGACTTGTCACTCATGTCACTACCTCCTTGCGACTTTCAGTTTCACAACACCAGGAATTGATGAACTTTCATTTGATCTCCTGTTCCGAGTTCCCTCTCGTCCTTGGATACCCCTGGCTTCACAACCCTCACATCGACTGGTCTGTGGGCACTATCAAGCAGTGGGGTCCTACGTGCCAAGCTACTTGTATTTTCCAGAATTCCCCGAGTTCTACTCCCGAGTCTTTAGAATCCATCGACATGACCCGAGTTCCCGAGTGTTACCATGACCTCAAACTGGTGTTTAGCAAACAGAGGGCCACCATGCTACCACCCCATAGACCTTACGATTGCCCCATCGACCTGTTTCCGGGCACTTGCCCCCCCAGGGGTCGGATCTTTTCCCTATCTCCACCCGAACGAGCTGCTATGGATACCTACATCAAGGACGCTCTGGAAGCAGGCGTCATGCGTCCATCCACCTCCCCGGCGGGAGCAGGGTTTTTCTTTGTGGCCAAGAAAGACGGTGGATTACGTCCTTGTATCGACTACCGGGGACTCAATGCCATAACCGTCCGTAACCGTTACCCGCTACCCCTTATGGCCACAGCCTTCAAGCTGCTCCAGGAAGCAGTTGTTTTCACTAAGCTTGACCTGCAGAACGCATACCATCTTGTGCGGATCAGACCTGGTGACGAGTGGAAGACCGCTTTCAACACGCCTACTGGTCACTATGAATACTTGGTGATGCCCTTCGGCCTGACCAACGCCCCAGCGGTGTTCCAAGCGCTCATAAACGATGTGCTTAGGGATATGCTTAACATATTTGTGTTCGTTTACTTGGATGACATCCTCATCTTTTCGAGCTCCCTTCAAGAACACACTAAGCATGTCAGACAAGTACTCAAACGCCTCCTGGACAGCCATCTGTACGTTAAGCCGGAAAAATGTGAATTCCATTCATCCCGAGTACAATTCCTGGGATTTGTAGTGGAACCCGGTCGAGTCCAAATGGACCCCAGGAAGGTAGGGGCGGTAGCGGATTTGCCCACCCCCAAATCCGTTAAGGAAGTTCAGCGTTTCCTGGGCTTCACAAACCTTTACCGCAAGTTCATCAAGAACTTCAGCTTGGTGGCAGCCCCTCTCTCAGCTTTAACCAAGGGTGGCAATGCAAGGTTTTTGTGGGGAAGAGAAGCTGAGACGGCCTTCCAAGGACTTAAGCAGCGCGTTCTCTCTGCTCCCATCCTGATACTACCGACTACGGATGAACCATTTGTGGTGGAGGTAGACGCATCAGAGGTTGGTGTTGGAGCTGTCCTGTCCCAGAGGGGTGAAGACAAGAAGCTTCATCCGTGCGCTTTCTTCTCACACCGGCTTACCCCGACTGAGAGGAACTACGATGTGGGGGATCGTGAACTCCTAGCGGTTGAGATGGCATTGAAGGAATGGAGACACTGGCTCGAGGGGGCTTCTCACCCGTTTCAAGTGCTTACGGACCACAAAAATCTGGAGTATATCCAGCAGGCGAAGCGGTTGAACTCTAGACAAGCTAGATGGTCTCTTTTCTTCAATCGATTCCAGTTTATCCTCACCTATCGGCCCGGGTCGAAGAATCTCAAACCGGATGCCCTGTCCCGAGTCTACGCTCCTGCCATTCGAGATGACACGGACATGCCTGTCCTTCCTGCTGCTAAGATTGTGGCTCCGATCTCGTGGCAAGTTGAGGATACCGTGAGACGTGCTCAAGCTAGCGAACCGGACCCGAAAGGAGGTCCTGCCAATCGGTTGTTTGTCCCCAAGGCAGTGAGGACTCAGGTCCTTCTGTGGGGGCACTCCTCTCGCCTCACCTGTCATCCGGGCGTAGGTCGCACCTTGGAGTTCATCCAGCGTAAGTTCTGGTGGCCTACCATAAGAGAAGACGTTGCCACTTTCGTCAATGCCTGTCCCGTGTGCTGCCAGGGCAAATCTTCTCACCTCCGCCCTCAAGGACTCCTTCACCCTTTACCTGTTCCCCACAGACCCTGGTCCCATATCTCATTGGACTTTATTACTGGACTTCCTCCATCCCATGGCAATACTACTATCCTAGTCATAATCGACAGGTTTTCAAAGGCGGCCAGGTTCGTCCCTCTGACTAAGTTACCTTCTGCCAAGGAAACGGCTGAGTTGGTAATTAATCATGTGTTCCGAGTCTTCGGCATTCCTCAAGATATGGTTTCTGACAGAGGTCCCCAGTTCGCCTCAAGGTTTTGGAAGGCCTTCTGCCAACTCATGGGGGCTTCTGCCAGTCTATCTTCAGGGTACCATCCGGAGTCCAACGGCCAAACAGAGAGGATGAATCAAGAGCTGGAAACCACCCTCCGATGTATGACTCGTGACAACCCGTCCACATGGTCATCCTTTATTGTTTGGGCCGAATACGCGCACAACACCTTGCGCTCCTCCTCCACTGGTATGTCCCCGCACGAGTGTCAGTTTGGCTATGCTCCTCCATTGTTCCCGGACCAGGAGGCAGAAGTCAGAGAGCCTTCAGCCTTGAAGTTCGTCAGACGCTGTCGGCTTATGTGGAGGAAGACCCGTCTTAATCTTATGCGTTCCTCACAGAGGTACCAACAACAAGCCAACAGACGTCGCCGTCCCGGGCCTACCCTGCGCCCCGGCCAGAGAGTCTGGCTCTCCACAAGAAACTTACCTCTACGGGTGGAGTCTCGCAAGCTGTCCCAAAAATACATCGGTCCCTTCAAGGTTGCCAGGAGAGTTAACCCAGTTTCTTATCGCCTACACTTACCCAGATCCCTTAAGATTAATCCCACATTTCACATTTCATTGTTAAAACCTGTTGTTTTTTCTCCCCTTGTCCCGGCAGACAGACCTCCCCCTCCGCCTCGTGTCATTGGAGGCCAGCCGGCTTATACCGTCCATCGGATACTGGATTCCCGCCGGGTGCAGCGGTCCTGGCAGTATCTGGTGGACTGGGAAGGCTACGGTCCCGAGGAGCGCTCCTGTGTTCCTGCCAAAGACATCCTTGATCCTGACCTCATTCGTCAGTTCAGGGCCCTCCACCCTGAGAGAGCTGGTAGGAACGTCAGGAGCCGTTCCTAGGGGGATTCTGTCAGGATTTGGCCAGGGTTGTTCCGGGTTTTGGTCACTAGATGCCCCCATTGTGCTTTTTGACCTTATGTTTTTTCCTTGTTCCCCATTATTATTTGCACCTGTACCTCGTTTTCCCCTGATTGTATTTAAACCCTTAGTTTCCCTCAGTTCTGTGCTCTGTGTTTGTATGTTAGCACCCAGCCCTAGTGTTCTGTGTTTTCCTGTCGATTCCGGTGGATGCTCTTGTGGAATTCTGTTTTTGTTTTTGAGTGTCTCTTGAGGCTTTTTTGTGCTATTCCTACCACCTTTTGGATTTGCCATTTTTGTATTTAAGGACTTCTCCTTTTTACTTGATTAAATACACCGTCTTAAGTACTGCTGTGTCTGCCTCATCTTCTGGGTTCTGCTGACTATTCGTGGCTCAGTTGGTTAAGTGACTGTTTCTCACTCCGGAGACCCAGGTTCGTAACCGGGTCCTGACAGGATGCATGCTCATTAGCAACTGCAAGGAATTACATTCAGGGCAGTTAGAGGGACATCAATTAGGTTACTTACATTGTGTCTTCCAACGCACCTGGGATAATGTACATTTGTTGAAGAATTATGACAACTTAGCGACACAATGGTAGGGATTTTGGAAGAAAATGGACATATATGGAGGAGCATAAATAATATAAAAGAGAGATACACTAGAGTGCATTTGCCATTCTGGTAAAATGCATTGTCTATTGTATAGGAGAGAAGACCAGAGGAGGCCATGAAAGTATGGAACAGCTGAGAACACTAAAAACAGACCACATAAAGAGAAGGAGACATAGGTGCCAGGATAGCTGGACATACCAAGGCCAGAGGGATATACAAAGGAGGGGGTCAATCAAATGACTAACTGATGACCTATAGACATAGTTCGCATATTTTTAGGATGTAGAGTTGCAGAAGGAATGACAGAGGAGACACATCGTCTGTTGCTCTGAGATAAAGACACACATACAAAGGAACACATTGAGCTAAGTGCAGGAACAAAGCAAGGGTCTTGTCATCATTATAATCTGATGGAAAGCAGATATGGGCGTTATTGAGCTGAACAAGCAGGATGCACGGATTGGAATGTAACTTCATTTGCATGTGGGATGGACTCCGATGTTGTATGTGTATAAATCAGAGCGAATGCTCTGGAAAAGGTGTGTGTTCCGCGGGGCACTCCGGCTTGCTATACTTTTGTATTAAAGCCATATTGATTTCACAAGTTCTGGTATGCGTTGTATTTGATCCGATTTTCCACGACATAATTGGCGAGCTACCCAGGAAAGTCAGGGACTGAAAAACGTTCTTGGCTGGCAGCGGGATCTTTGGAGCAATCTGGCAAAACAAGGGTGGCCGCCCGACGATAAACAAGGTAAGCAAAGTTCTTACAAATAGTCTAAATGTTTGCGTAAGATTGCTTCAAAAATCCTGCCTCAAGCAAGGGGGATGTCAAGTAGGTCTCTCTCTAAAATTTCCTAAAAATGATAGATACGAAAGAACTTTTGAATTCAATGAATTGCATGCATGTGTGTAAGCTTGGGAATTGTATAACAAATACGAATGTGCATGCATGTCTAGTGAGTAAGTAAGCGGGGGCTGTGAACTTTGCTGGTGTCGGGTGTGTTATTCGGCATGTTGGGGCTGGGATCGGGCGCAGGGCTACAGCTGCCTGCTTATGAGGTATGAATAAAATAAGTAGTTATAGAAATCCTGCGATACCGCTTCAAAATATTTAGCTGAAGGACTGAATGGGCAGGCTACTTTATTGATAAGTAGATAGGGAAATATTTGTGGCTACCGCTCTATGGAAGAGGTCTGAAACGGACGGATATTTAGAACACAGGAAGAACGCTAGCCCGATTGTGCGACGTTCAACTGAAAAAGGAAATCCTACGAATATAAAACGCTCCGCCTAGCTAAACGTGAGTTTGTAAAGTCAGTAGGTCACGCCACGATATTGCTCTAATATAGAATAAAGATCAGTACGGGGTGGATGAATAGGATATGAAGACAAACTGATCCGATTAGACAGTAGTCTCGTCATATTAGAGAAATCCTATCAGTCTAGGCTTATGCTGAGGAAGTGAATTAAGTTTAAACTGTATGTTGTTTTTAGGTAAAAATAATAGGATTGAATGAATGAATGAAAATAAACGAATGAATGAGAAGAATGCTGTAATATAATTCTGTGTGAGGATAGAACCGTAGACAGGTTGGGTGTGTTTAGACAGAACGTCCAGGAGAGGGAGTACTCAGCCCTCCGGGGACAGAGTGGAAAGTTGAAGAAGGGTGTTTTTGACTTCTTCTGATTGGCCAAAAGTGATCCTCTATCACAGTTGAATAGTAATCCCTATCATAGTTTAACTACGATTAGGTAGAGGGAACAAAAGTAAGGAACATCAAAATAAAATAAGTTATAAGCAAGGATAAAAACACTGATATGATAAAGTGCTAAGCAATTGTAGTAAGAATAATAAAAAGGTGTTAAAACAAGTAATGAATAACAATAATTAGAGGAGCATTACCCAAATAGTATAAAACGGATAGCACAGTGTGTAACAAAGGAGAAAGCAGAATCACCAATAAATTGAAATTATACTATAAATGCTAAAATAAGTCCAGGTTAATTAAGATAAAGTAATAGAATAAGCAAACTAATAAAATGATGATAGTAATGATATCTGTGAAAGGGGAAACACAGTGATATTTGAGGTGCTGTAATAGAATAAGACATTAAGGTTTTTGTAGTATTCAGTAATACAGTTGTAGACATTATAGAGTAGGTTTTAATAGGAGGTATTAAGTGAGAGTTAATTAACATTCCATCATCAGAAATACATTACGATGGGGGACAGATATGATTCCGCTTGCCCTTGCAAACGTGCGAGTGCTTTACAAAGCTATAGAAAATATCTGCGTGTAAGAAGTTGCAGAAGTGGAGATAACAAGTAAGGGGGAAAATGAGTGTAAGATGACACTGGAATGCGGTAGCAGAGAATGCCGATATACAGGACTTTGCACCCTTTTCAAAAGAACAACAACTAATCGTTTTGAGGTTAGTCAGAATGGAATTTTCACCAAGCGGTGTATAGAATCTGATCGATCAATAAGTGGTTCATAGAGAGTACAGTTTATATGTGATAAAATACATACTAGATTACGTTTTACCGAATTTCTAGTAAGGTACCGATGTGATTTACAAATAGCCCCACTTGGAATCATTTTGCACGGAAACAACAGTTTCAGTGGCGATAAAATACTTGGAGAAGTTGTTATTAGCGTCAAAAGACGGAAAATAAACGTATATGAGAAATCGCAAACGTGGTAAAATTAGTTAGAAGAAAAGCAAATTGTAATACGGGTAAGATACCGATAACCGACCAGGAAGAAACTATGCGTTCTGTGCATGGCTAAAACTTTTATCGCATGCTCAGGAAAAGTAAGGGGATTTTAGTATATGTAATATCATTAGCTTGTTGAATTAAAAGGTAGCATTGTGAATGTTAACGAAATGTATATTTCTTTTCCAGAAAATAAGGGCTACATTTTCTCTGGTCAAAATGTCATTGGAGACCGTGGTACTGAGGAACGCAGTTAGAGAGATTCGGCCACTTTTAAAAAGTCTTAGTATCTGGATAAGGCTATATTCTTGGCCTATATGCGAGAGTGGATTTCCTTTGGAGGGGTTTTTGTTCAGTTCAGTTTCAAATTGGGTAAATGTTTTTGAAAATGTATTTAAGTTGTTTCTAAAGAAAAGAGAGTGGAAACATTTTAATGGTGTCAACTGCCCTGGACCCTAAGAATTTCCCGTGAAGACTGATCAACTTCACTAGAAATGGTTGGAACAGGTGGGAGTTAATTATAAAATGATTGAGAAACACCAGTCTCTATACAAAGTGTACCATCACTTTGAAATTCTATTATTTCTTGAATTGACTAGTTATTCAAATTGGTTTATTTTTATTTAACATGGGTTCATAGGAGAAATTATCAGTTCCCTGGGGTTATGGTCTTTGGGTAAATGTGCTTTGTTCATTCTGCATATAAAATATAAAATGGAAAAATATGTTAACAAGGGATAACAGTTACTCCAAATAGTTTATTGGAGTAGGGTTCTCTGCAAGGTTTATGTTGACAACTACATAATCTGTAAACTCGTCTGAGAGATCACCAGTAGAATAAGGGAGTTATCATGGAATGTGATGTCAGAATGCATTAATGCTTGGGAGAGATTATCACCACAACAAGTGTGTGTGAAACTCAAACCCACCCTACTGGCTGAAGAGTGAAGGGTAACTGTGTCTGATGACCTATGAACTGTATCGGGCTGGGAGAAGAAAGACTAAAGGGGATTGGGGTAATGACCTTTTATTACTAGGCTACTCATGACAGAAAAACAGAGGCAAAAGGACGCATGATAAAATAGATGTTACTGGTACTAATAGTTTTTAGTATAATGTTAATTATTAAAGGGATGATGTATTGAATTGAGAAGGTCAAATTTGAGTTAAAGTAAGCACTAAGGACTGTTATTCTGAATATTGGGTTGGATAATTTATAAACAACATTTAGTTATGTTTTGGCTATAGGACTATAGGCCTAGGGAAGCTCTGGAAACTAATCCTGAGACAGGTTGATTGACAGAACTTGCAGAATGTTAGATTAAAGGTTTTTGTTTCTTTTGTTTTACAATGTCATTGTAATTGGAGTGATACATTGGAATGACATAAGTAATTGAATAAAAGGTATAGTCTGTTGTGCAATAACACCCAAGGATGAAGAAGAGAGAGAGAGGTATGCGAGAGAAAGAGAGAGAGGGGTATTTAAGTATGTATCAAACTATGGAAGGAAATTAGGAGTAGTGACTTATGTGTTATGGGTTAGAAAAACTGTAACTACATTGGGGGCTCATATGAAGGTTATGGTAACAAGGGGTGGGGGGTGTTATTTCTAGAAACAATGTATATTGATAGACAAGATAATTCACAGAAAAGGAAGGACAGTTGGTCTTGTAAAAATATAGGGACAATTCTAAAAGTAAATAGAACATTACACACACCTAGATTATGATAAAAGTAATAAGTAGTGGCATTTTGAACACTAGAGCAAAAGTTTGAGAAGCTTAAGACTTAGTTTTGTTAGGATTGGATGTTCTTCCAACTGGAAGACACTTGACTGATTACATGTTATTCTTACAGCAGTTGTTGTAGGGACCATAATTTGGCTATCATTATGAATATTTTTGTGGCAAGAGGCCAGGTATTTGAGACATAATGTTTACATAACAGAATGTTTACATAGGGCTGTTATTTAAAAATTAAGATTTAGTGATCCTGCTATAAGAAGAAAGTCTGTTGTCAGGAAATAACCCATGTGTTAGTGTGTATGTCCCCAGGAAAAGACAGCACATAAGACACCAGATGGAAGGGCATGGGCTGAATTCTGGAGACTGAGTGTACATCAAGATACACCAGGCTGGGGATATACTTCTTACAGCACCTGCAGTGGTAAAGATCGTCATGTCTCTCTTTGATGGGTGCATAAGTTTCACAAGAAGTAAAGTCCAGCTGAATAATGGGTGAGCTTGAAAACACCATGACAGAGGACGTTAAGAGGGCTTCCATTTTTGTGGAGTCCAGCAGAAAAGTATCCTGGAGGCATAGAGTCAGGTGAAGAGAGAGTGGGAATTGTCATGGTCTTAGATTTCAGTATTCATGAATACAGTCATGCATAACACATAACATTGTCAATACTGTTATGTTTTGTCCTTTGTTTTCCAAGTCTTATGCTTAGGAAACCAGATGGATAAGGGTTTGCCAGCTTCAGCTGGAATGTCAGTTTGTGTGATGAGTGATGGAAGTAAGATAATGTATGGTGTAGTCATAGAACAGAGGCCATAAGTCTCTAAGTCTGAATGCCCCACAGAAAGAAGGCAGAAACCTGAACCAGGACGAGAGGTTCCACATCTGATGATCCAAGGGGACCAGAAGGATCTCTCCCAGTGATAACAGGGGATCGAGTCTACATTCGAGTGTTCCGAAGGAAGTGGGATCAGCCGAGGAGAGAAGGACCCTACGAGGTGGCAAGAGCCACAAACACGGCCGTCCAAGTGAAAGGAAGCAAGACGTGGTATCATCTAAACCACTGCACCCGAGTCCCGACAGAGAGAAGGATACAATCATACAGAGATGAGGACACAGAGGATGCTGATTCACCAGGTGGGAGCCCGGAGGGAGCAGGAGCAGCGGAGATGATCAAAACACCAGAGAGGAATCAAGAAAATGGCAGACTCTGTTGACGGAAGCCCTTTACAGTGGGACCTCGAGGTATCACCTAAAGAATGGGAACATCTCTTCCCGGAAATGGACGCCTTCCCAGATGGAAGCCCAGTTCGGCCTGAGGAGGGAACAACAGGCGAAGAGAGTGGAGGAGAAACCTCATCAGGAACAACAAGTGAAGAAAGCGGAGGAGAAGCCTTACCAAGAGCAGAAGGAGAAATCTTGCAAGATGAAAGAAATGGGGATTTCCCCACAATTGACTTTTCAGCCCTTACCTGGTGTCCATAATGAACAATTGAAATTAGGACCACAAAAGAACAGTGACAATGGTAGAGTGAGAACAACTAAGGACAATATGAAAATGAAGCACGTACTCATGATCAAGACAAATGGTAACAACAGGAAGAGAAGAGAGACAGGATATTTTTGACAGGTTTAAGTTTCATGTTCCGCCACAAATTCTAACAGAACCAGGGGAACAAAGGACAGTTTCTGTATGGAAGACGAAACCTGTACCGGAGGAGCCACTCTGTGGATGGACACATCATATAACAAAGGGAGAAGCTGTTTGGGACCCCAAAGGATGAGACCTGACATTAATCAAATGTGTGAAAGAGTGGGTGCTCACCATGAATCAGATTGAACCAGTTGAAGATGAAATAATGAGAACAAGATTGACCGAAAGGGAGTAGCTCCTCAGTCATTCAGAATTGGTCTTACGCCAATACCTAAACAGGAAGAGCCTGTGGTAGCTAGAAAGCATCAGAACCAGGAGGGTTCTTTTCTGACATTTGGAATTTTTTTACAAACTCTAATGACCCACCTCAAGACAAGAACATTGCAAGGATGATTGACATAGACATATCAGAGTCTGAACCACTCACGGATACCACACGAGAAGAGGTAGTGAAGAATGAGTGGTATGAATGGGCTGAGTATACAGCAGAAATAAACATAGAATGGACAATTGTATATTGTGTAGTAAATCACCTTTGTCGGATCTTATAATAGTCCCTGAACCAGCATAATTTACTAACTGTGTAACTTGGAAAAATGATCATTGTACCAAGACAAAGTATTCTATTCCCTTGTGTGATATAGAATGTAGGATTGCTCAGGGGAGCACTAGAGGCAGAACTGTGTTGAACGACACTGGGTTGGGTGACAAGGATTGTGCTGTCTATAACATTAGAACTGAATTAAATGGACCTTTGTTAGATGGAAACACTGTGATTAAAGGTAAATATGAATGTTTTTACAGCCACAACACCGAAGGGATTCATGTAGGAAACACCACTGTAGAATGTGATACTATTTGGGTACTAGAGACTGCAGGGGTTAGTAGAAATAGAGATAAAGGGTTGATAACGAATAGAAAAGGGTTGTGTGGTAAAATAACTCAGGTTGCGCCATCTCTTATTATGCTAAAATATCAAGACAGAGGTATTGAGGATAGTTTCTGGATGTGTGTTAAAAACAAACTGTTGAATGTACTGCCAGATGGATGGATTGGTCTTTTGTGCCTTAATTAGAGCAATTCAACAGGTTCCCATTATTAAGTCACCCCATGATGACTATGTTAACTCTAGAGTTAAGAGGGAGTATGAGAAAAATCCTGAGGTATACCTTGATGTAATTGGACAGCCTAGAGAGAGGGAGTTCAAGGCAAGAGATGAAATTAAATCTGGATTTGAATCTATGTTTTTGTGGATAACACCAAATACCATACTCCTTATAAAACAAGCATTGTTTCCAGAAGGTATCAAAATTGTCAATAAATGTTACATCCACAGCGCCACAATAGTCACGTAGCCAGTTATGGAGGGCTAAAAGTTTGCTGAAACGTTCAATGCCACGATTTAGGGAGGGCACAGGGCCATATATTATGGGGTGTTTGTTGGTGTCAAGTAGAGACCAACTCAATTCTTTAAAATCCTTCTTCAGCTGTTCTGAGCTGTCCTTCATAATGTCATTGAATCCCACATGAACTATGATAGACTCAATTTCTTGATGCAGGTTTAAAATGTTTGGGAGCAGCTTATTGATGCCCTATAATCATGCTCCTGTATAGCACAACGGTTTTGCTCGACGGACTGAGACATTTCTCACCATTGAACTTCCCAATACAAATGCTGGAGAAATTTGTGGAACCTTTCACAGGCCCATGAGAAGCATGATAGCATACACTTGCAGCTCCCGGCAATAGGTCCAGACCTCCCACGGTAGGCAGTGCCCCGTCAGATCCAGAGAGAGGAAAAGGTGCTGGACTCGACAACGAATCTGCTGCTGGAGTCAGCGTGGTTGGAGTCAGCACAGCAGTCACAGACACAGGCAGTCCCAGCAATGAAGGCGTAGGTAGATCAAGCACCAGGGCATCAAAACTATTCCTCATGTCAATCTGCTCCGTACCTCTCACCAAAATCCAAGCGGGCTTCCCTTGACACTTTTTGGGTGCGTCAGGACCATTCACAGTTGAGCTCCCTCAGTTTAGCTCAATACTGATTGGCTAAATTTTTATACCTTTTTTTCAAGGGAGGCCAGATTACATTTAATACAGTTATCCTTTGCTACAGTTGAAGTGTTAACAAATTAGAAATGAAATGAAATGAAAGTAACTTCCGAAAATGAACACTCTGATTATAGTGATATGATGTCTACTCTTGCAAACAATGTAAAGTATGTATAGATAGGTGTAATCTAGAGCCAAGCGTGTTGATTTTTAATCTGAGAGTATCTTGCTATTGACACATGTTGAATTATGCAACAGAACGTGACAACATCAGTTAATGAGGCAGTCTCTCCCCACACACACACATTCTCTCTCACTTTCTCTCCGTCTTCTGTATGCTCGCTCTTCTTTGCTCCCTTGTTGATACTATTCACTCATAACCCAGAGGACTCAACATCCTAGCTGAGTCCAGACTGGAGCATGGTGCCAGAGAAGGAAAGCGATGGTCTCAAGAACTACGCATTTGATGTGAGTATGAAAACATTCATTCCACTGTCGGTCCCTCTCCTTGTTCGGGCGGCGTTCGTCTGTCGACGTCACCGGTCTTCTAGCCATCGCTGATCCACCTTTCATTTTCCATTTGTTTTGTCTTGTTTCGCCACACACCTGGTATTCATTCCCTCATTACATGTTATGTATTTAACCCTCTGTTCCCCCCATGTCTATGTGTGTAATTGTTTATTGTTGAGGTTGGCACGCTTCCGGCTGGCTTATTTTATTACCCGTGCTTTGGGGCAGCCTGTACTTTGTACTTGTGTTGTACTTTGTGCTGCCTCACTGGTTCATTGGGTATATGTTTTGTGACGCAGTTGCGTTCTGTGCAAATGATTGCCTTATTCACTGTGTCATGACGTTGGCCTGGGTGTAGGTTTATGACAGTCATAAATACCTCTTCCCCCCTTTTTGCTCTCTCTACCCTACTGATGTTACATTTGCAAAACCCTTGTTAAACATAGAG
The DNA here is from genome assembly GCF_036934945.1 of Oncorhynchus masou masou. Taxonomy (NCBI): domain Eukaryota; kingdom Metazoa; phylum Chordata; class Actinopteri; order Salmoniformes; family Salmonidae; genus Oncorhynchus; species Oncorhynchus masou. The sequence continues at coordinate 58,938,718 of NC_088242.1, forward strand.
ATTCTGGGAACATCAGAAGGTGGGGGGAAATTAACTATATTCTGGTAATCCGACCAATTGAACATATGCGGTGGTACTTAATGAATATGATGTCAGTTCGGTAGTCATCTGAGACATTCTCATCAATGATAAGATGACATAAACTCTACAGTGGAAAGTCTACACATCAGGGTTATCGGATTCACATGGAATTGTTGTTTAATTTAAAAGTTTGAATATGAAATTATTCGGGATGGGATGAAATGTGATTTTAGCTTCTAAAATGTGAGATTTGGATTTTCACAAGATAGAGCTCAATCAGTGGCCCCTGTGAAGGGACATAGGCTATAAAACTTTTCAAACACGCCCTCCTCTCCCTTCCTATATAAGCCCTTGACAACAATATAACCTCCAGTTCCGAGGAGGTGAGGACGACGGTCCGATGTCAGAATGGTTCAGATAATAACTACAGAACGAAGCCAACATCAGCATGAGCTTTAGTTGCGAATGGTATGAACTTTGAACTCTTATTCACTACAGAAGTGATACCTCCTAGCCGTTGAGTTAGCAACAGCCGCTGCAAACGAGCATTAGGAAGGAACAGACAGAGTATCCTCTCTACCACACAATGACGTTACTACAACGTATTCCATTTACCAGCAGAGACATTCTTCAAGGGACAAAGGACTCGGTTGGGCAACACGGCCTTCCATCTAACACCAACCTACCGAAGCGCAGCTCAGAGTAAATATTTATTGCATTTTCCTTTTACAAATGGGTGGTAGCACAGCTTCTCCCTTTGTTCCTCAGTCTTCCCGCTCTTTCACTCAAACCCAGCCTCTTTTCTTTTGTGTAACCAGCTGTCGTATCTGTTCCACCCGCTAGGGACGTTTTCCTTTATGACGTAATTTGTAATCAAGTTATGAGTTAAATATGTGTATGTGTAATTCTGTGTGATTAGTTAGGTATTTAGTAAATAAATAATTAAACCCAATTCTGTATTGCTGATTGAACTTGCGAGCCAGGGTTCGTGCAGATAACCAATAATTGACAAATTTCAGATGAGACTGAATTAAGATGGCGATTAATATTGACGGCTATTGATGTAAAATATTACTAGGTGTTCAAGAGTTTATTCGGAAGATAACAGCTCTATAAATATTATTTTGTGGTGCCCGACTCTCTAGTTAATTACATTTACATGATTAGCTCAATCAGGTAATATTAATTACGGAGAAATTATTTTATAGAATAGCATGTCATATAACTTAATCCGGCATAGCCAAAGACACGACAACCGCCTCGGTGCCACCATGGACAGCGTCGTCCAGACGATGGACCACTGGGAGAGACAGAGAGTCCGTCCAACGCCCTCGCCAGCACCACCGGGGTCTCCACTACTCACCCCCTCCACACCTAGTTCCAGTGGGATTCATCTCGCACTTCCCAGGGAATACGATGGGACGGCTGCACGCTGCCAGGGTTTCCTGTTACAGCTGGACCTTTACCTGGCAACCGTCCACCTTCGGGCCGTAAGAAGGTTTCCACTCTCGTCTCATGCCTCTCGGGGAAAGCCCTGGAGTGTGCCAACGCCATGTGGGGACCATTTCGAATGACTGGTGAACGTCTCTGTCATCTGAGGCAGAGGACGAGAAGCACCCAGGAGTTCGCCATGGACTTTCGGACCCTGGCCGCCGGTGCGGAATGGAATGACAGGGCCCTGATCGACCACTATCGCTGCAGTTTGCATGAGTATGTCCGTCGGGAGTTGGCCTGCAGGGACACCACCCTCACCTTCAACCAGCTGGTGGACCTTTCCATTCGGCTGGATAACCTGCTGGCCACCCGCGGACGTCCAGACAGGAGTCTGGCGGTTCCATCCCCCAGCACCACCGCTCCAATGCCCATGGAGCTGGGAGTTATAGTTTTAAATGTTATGATTACTTATTTGTGCTGTTCCAAATTGTCTGAATAAAAATGACAGTTAGTGCAGAATGGTGGATTTAGGTATGCTTAGATACACAGAAAAATAGACATATTTTGGACATTATGGCTCTAGATTCCAGGAAAAAGCTAAATTCTGCTGCTTTCAATATACTTTGTATCCCTCATTTACTCAAGTGCACTTACCTGTACATAACATTCTATGACAAACACATGCCATACAGAAATTAGCTGCTACACACTAGTTCAGGGATTAAACACATCTCAGGGTCTAGGAACACTGCACCAACACTTGAAGAGCTTTGTGCTATCCTACAAAAGCTATAGTTTAGTTTCCTGTCAAGTCAAACAGCAGTTACTTAGCCATCTTCCATTACTGCACTGCTTTTATCAACTCAACTGAGAGAGAAGTCCCGCTGTTCAGTGTTCCCTCACTGCATCTGCTCTCTCCATAGCTCTACCTTCAGGCCCGCTCCAAGGCGTCTGCATGGTCCTAAACCACCCGCTGAACTTTGAGAACAAACACACTCTCTTTTCTCTCCAATCTGAGCAAGATTGACAGCGCTCTGAATAAATGAGGATGGGGGAGGGGCTATTAAGGGTGGCCAGTTCTATATTATATACCTGGCCAGATAAATAATTATCTATCAAGTGATTATCACTGAAGTGAAAGGAGAGAGCCAACAGAGACACTATTAGAGGCAAACACACGGTCAGTTGAGTGGACAGGTTTATTTACAAAGGAGACATTTCTTAACGCTTGGATGGAAATGTAACGCATTGAGCAGGCATACCTATCTTTTGGAGATACATTGGGGCCGTTCTACAATACATTATACTGTACAAATGGGTACTACAGTAGAGTGTTACGGTCTCTTATTGTGTTATTGTTTCCAATAGATAACCATTGTGAGAGGCAGAGAAAGAGAGGTCGAGGTAGTACACTTCTTGTTGAGACTTTTCACTCATAACTCACAAGTCCAGAGTCCAGACTGGAGCCATGTCTCTAGAGAAGGAAAGCAATGGTCTCGAAAACGACACATTTGCTGTGAGTATGTACACATTTATTCCACTTCTGGCGGATTATGTTGACATTTTCTGCTGTGGCTATGAGTAGAGGTTATGTTGTTATTGGACCTATGGACACACACACTGTATAGGCAGGACATGTTACATGTACTGGCTTTAAACCTGGAACTTTTAGAGATGTTTATCTACACAAATATTACATTTTGGGCTACATAGGTTTGCAAGTGCAACCTATTACATGAATAGGCAGGATTGGGCAGGTTACTTTCTAAATGGAATCTGTAACAGTTACTAGTTACCTGTCCAAAATTGTAACCAGTCATTTAACTTTTGGATTACCCAAACTCGGTAATGTAATCTGATTACATTCCGTTACTTTTAGATTACTTTCCCCTCTAGAGGCATTAGAAGAAGACAAAAATGTATGTTACCAATTGAACAACATCTATTGCAGGATACACCAATGTTAGAGTTTACATAGCTGGCCATATATGGATGTTACATTTTACTTTATTGGTTGGTTAAGTAGGCTTCTTCCAACCCATGACATTCAACTACATATAATAATACAATTAAATTATATCTTCACATTAAAAACGAAAGTCTATCAGAATTCCAGTCATTCCAATAAATGTTATACCCCTTGATCTTCAAGAATAGGACTTGGAAATATGGAAGTATAGATTAGCCAAATTGTTTAACCTGAGCATGACCCCAAAACTAAGGACTTATTTGCCTGCCCTACACTGTTGTTTACTATTTTATTGTCATGATTCCACTTATTTTACTGATTCCGCTTATTGATTTGAGTTGTATAAAAAATGCTGTCCTCATGGAATGGCATGCTTTGAGAGCTGATGAAAAGTGCTATTTACATGTGAAAAATGAATGCCATATGCTGCATTTGTTTACCTTTTTGTTGGTGACACTTTGATATATTGATAATATGCAGCTGTTTAAAGGGCAAATCCACAGATGAAACAATAACAAAATGCTTGCCCCGTCTCTGTTTTGGTAAAAAGCTGAGGGATGGGCCTGGAGAAATGTAACAACTCTCAGATTAATAGACAGAGCTATGGACGCAAGGACTGACCATCCATGATATCAACATGATTGTTTTAGCTATGCTATGAAGCTATACAGTGTTTGTTTACATTTACAATGTTTACAAACATTGGAGAAAAACAAGCTTATATTTTGGGTTCTCATGGAATGTGACAGTTGAACTAAGCTCATGAGGCATTTATAAGTTATAGTCATCAAGAATCAATGGATATATATATATATATATGACTTATATATATAAGTCCAAAAATGGATGTAGCAACTACAGATGGTCCCTTTAAGTCTATAGAAAGTATGTGAGTTTGAACATGTGTCCATTAGGACTGAGCAATAAAAGCCTCACTTTTATTCAGTAGGCTGGGATCCTCACTATGCAGCTGTTGCAAGAGCGCATTTTTCGCTGGCTGTCCACTGGTTTCAAAAACAATGATTGATAGGCTCCTTAAACTTCTAGAATTCAACCATTATTGGGTTAAAATGCACATTTAGATTTGTGAACAGCCATCCACAACAACCACAATCCGTAAGGCAAAAATAGCTAAATGAGAGAGAAGCATTGTGATTCACATCAATGTGCTTTGTAGATAACAATAATACATGACATACGTATCACCGTAGACTACACCACTGCTGTCATCCTTACCTCCAAGCGTTTATTCAAGTTGGATAATCTTTGGATGCCGACAGCAGTCGCACCATTGGAAGACATAGATTGGACTGTAGTCTACAAAAGCCTATTCATGCTCTTCTCCTGCGATCCATCAAACCCATTTGGTGTGTCATCATAGTGTTCTCTGACTTCTGGTCAGACTCGCTCAGTTTGAACAAACTTAAACCTGCGCCTTTTTTCAATGCTGATTTGAATGTAATTGGGGGGAAAAGTGTCAAAGATTGTTTTTCGCAAACCTCCTTTCTGAATTTAAAAGTAATCTTCTACTTTTTCAAAAGTATCTGTAATCTGAGTACAACATTTTTGCTGGTAACATAACAGAATACAGTTAACATTTTTTTTGTAATCCCTTACATGTAATGGATTACATGTGATCCATTACTCCCTGACCCTGTGTATAGGTTTTGACATAGATTAATGTGTAAACTCAAGAAACAAATTCCCTGTGATTTTCAGCCTTGGTAATATCTCTTCCTCCTTCTCTTCCTCTTACCAACCCACATAGCATAACACAGGTGATGCTCTCCAGATTGCGTAGGCCTACCGTTGTAAAAAGTGTCTAGAATAGTCATCATTTCCCAGAAGTCAGAGTGAATTCATAAGAACTGAGTGACTTGAGCACCTTTGAATGGGGCTTGTTTTCGTGCATGCTATTTCAACCCAACAGTCACATGTATATTTTGAGATTAAAGAATTTGGACTCTAGGATGGGTCTGGTAAAGCAGAATGAAGGTGCTCATTCTTAGTAGACTGAGAAGTGTTGTTTACTTATGGTACAGCCTTGATGATCACCTGAGCCTCAACATTCCAGTCCGTCATGCGTAACTAACATACTGTACGGCTCTCTGGTGCAAATCATTGACTGTGAAAAGTGTTGTGTTATTAGAAGTCATGTCTTATTGGCCAATTATTTGCTAATACCTTAAAATAAACGGTTACTGCTAACGCATGCCAACAGGCTACATGCATCTCTGAGGCAATCTATTCAGCTAACACTGATAGGCTAGTGTTGGTGCACAACTGTTACGGATACAGGCATTCTGTGTGTGTGTGTGTGTGTGTGTGTGTGTGTGTGTGTGTGTGTGTGTGTATTTCTTTTTTTTCTCTCCTTCTCCCCTCCTCACAGGTGGCAATCATTATTCCACAATCAGTCGCTAATCAGAAGACACACCTCCTCCTGTTTCCATTACCCAATCACATCTCCTTTCCCTTGGTTTAAAAACCCATTCAGTTGTTTCCTCTGGAGCTCATTACCTCTGTCATTACCTCTGTCATTACATCTCTCATACAGTCTCTCATACAGTCTCTCATACAGTCTCTCATACAGTCTCTCATACAGTCTCTCGGTAGTTCTCTTGTTTGTTTTAGCACCTCCAGATCACTTCGTCCCCTCCTGTGAGGTATTGTTTGTGTTATGGTGTTTGATGGTGGGAAAAGGGGGAACCAAGACAAGTTGCCCATGGGCATACACTACCCGTAGGACTACTTTGTCTAAGAACACTAGGTAGAACTGGGTGGACCACCCACTGTATTTTTGGTTAGTTCGTTAGCTGTATAGTAGTATGCTAGTCTAGTTTAGGGGTGTTTTTGGATATTTGTTTCTTTCCTTGGGTCCAGCTCAGCCCTTTTTCCTGCACCCCCTTTACCGTGTGTTTTCAAATAAACCCTGAGTGTTTGACGGTAATTAAGTTGTCTGTGGTTTTTTGTTCGCATTTTCACTTTGTCACTATTATAATTTGCATGAGTTATGTTACGGGTCTCGTTACCATCCCCCCCTAGACTGCCGGGCCAAAAAGGGATTCGTAACTACAACTACTTTACGTGACATGGGATTCCAGAATGTCTTAATGTTGACTGTAAACAAACACACTTTCAGTAAATCATTGAAAACCCCTTTGGGTTGTATGCTATATTATGGGTGATATTACGCCTGTGTTATGAGTTATATTATGCCATGCGTTATGGGTAATATTATGCATGTGTTATGGGTGATATTATGGGTGTTGTTATGGGTGATATTATGCCTGTGTTATGGGTAAGGTTGCAAACGGAGGGTAAATTACGGTAAACTACCAGCATTTTGGTAACTTTCAAGGATTATATTTCATTTATCGCAAGACATCTAGTGGCCCTTTTGGGTACTTCAGATTATCACAGGTGTCTGTAATTATCTCTCGTCCTCTGTGTGGCCTTGTCACATGTAAAATATATAAAACAATCAAATAAGATGATACAAAATGTAAGAATAGAAATACAAAGCTGGAAAACACTATCCAAAATATAAACCATCAACTTAGTGAATACCATTGGTGTTTAATATGAGGGTTTCAGCATGATATCCTTTATATTCTTTTTTACACACTTATTTCTTTTAAGTCAAGTCTTTGTTATAAATGTTTTGCTGCCAAACTTGTGGCAAGTGCAACAAATCAGGCATTTGCCATTGTTGATTAGATGTTTATTTTCTTTAATTAGGCAATTTTCTCTTGAATTTAAGTATGAATAACCAAAATTACCATAGATGACCTGCTAATTGACCTTTCGCTATGCCCCACCTCAGAATTGTGGGCAACCAATTGCAGTGCTCCAATGGATAGCAACTGTCGTCGAGTCCGACACCTCGCACAAGCTCACGTTTAAATCACATGAAAGCCAGGCCGTGGCAAAAACAGTTTTAGTTTGTAACCCTAGTTATGAGTGATACTACGCTTTTGTTACATTTAAGTCATTTAGCAGACGCTCTTATCCAGAGCGACTTACAAATTGGTGAATTCACCTTCTGACATCAGTGGAACAGCCACTTTACAATAGTGCATCTAAATCATTTAAGGGGGGTGAGAAGGATTGCTTTATCCTATCCTAGGTATTCCTTGAAGAGGTGGGGTTTCAGGTGTCTCCGGAAGGTGGTGATTGACTCCGCTGTCCTGGCGTCGTGAGGGAGTTTGTTCCACCATTGGGGGGCCAGAGCAGCGAACAGTTTTGACTGGGCTGAGCGGGAACTGTACTTCCTCAGTGGTAGGGAGGCGAGCAGGCCAGAGGTGGATGAACGCAGTGCCCTTGTTTGGGTGTAGGGCCTGATCAGAGCCTGGAGGTACTGCGGTGCCGTTCCCCTCACAGCTCCGTAGGCAAGCACCATGGTCTTGTAGCGGATGCGAGCTTCAACTGGAAGCCAGTGGAGAGAGCGGAGGAGCGGGGTGACGTGAGAGAACTTGGGAAGGTTGAACACCAGACGGCGTTCTGGATGAGTTGTAGGGGTTTAATGGCACAGGCAGGGAGCCCAGCCAACAGCGAGTTGCAGTAATCCAGACGGGAGATGACAAGTGCCTGGATTAGGACCTGCGCCGCTTCCTGTGTGAGGCAGGGGCGTACTCTGCGGATGTTGTAGAGCATGAACCTACAGGAACGGGCCACCGCCTTGATGTTAGTTGAGAACGACAGGGTGTTGTCCAGGATCACGCCAAGGTTCTTAGCGCTCTGGGAGGAGGAAACAATGGAGTTGTCAACCGTGATGGCGAGATCATGGAACGGGCAGTCCTTCCCCGGGAGGAAGAGCAGCTCCGTCTTGCCGAGGTTCAGCTTGAGGTGGTGATCCGTCATCCACACTGATATGCCTGCCAGACATGCAGAGATGCGATTCGCCACCTGGTCATCAGAAGGGGGAAAGGAGAAGATTAATTGTGTGTCGTCTGCATAGCAATGATAGGAGAGACCATGTGAGGTTATGACAGAGCCAAGTGACTTGGTGTATAGCGAGAATAGGAGAGGGCCTAGAACAGAGCCCTGGGGGACACCAGTGGTGAGAGCGCGTGGCGAGGAGACAGATTCTCGCCACGCCACCTGGTAGGAGCGACCTGTCAGGTAGGACGCAATCCAAGCGTGGGCCGCACCGGAGATGCCCAACTCGGAGAGGGTGGAGAGGAGGATCTGATGGTTCACAGTGTCGAAGGCAGCCGATAGGTCTAGAAGGATGAGAGCAGAGGAGAGAGAGTTAGCTTTAGCAGTGCGGAGCGCCTCCGTGATACAGAGAAGAGCAGTCTCAGTTGAATGACTAGTCTTGAAACCTGACTGATTTGGATCAAGAAGGTCATTCTGAGAGAGATAGCGGGAGAGCTGGCCAAGGACGGCACGTTCAAGAGTTTTGGAGAGAAAAGAAAGAAGGGATACTGGTCTGTAGTTGTTGACATCGGAGGGATCGAGTGTAGGTTTTTTCAGAAGGGGTGCAACTCTCGCTCTCTTGAAGACGGAAGGGACGTAGCCAGCGGTCAGGGATGAGTTGATGAGCGAGGTGAGGTAAGGGAGAAGGTCTCCGGAAATGGTCTGGAGAAGAGAGGAGGGGATAGGGTCAAGCGGGCAGGTTGTTGGGCGGCCGGCCGTCACAAGAAGCGAGATTTCATCTGGAGAGAGAGGGGAGAAAGAGGTCAGAGCACAGGGTAGGGCAGTGTGAGCAGAACCAGCGGTGTCGTTTGACTTAGCAAACGAGGATCGGATGTCGTCGACCTTCTTTTCAAAATGGTTGACGAAGTCATCTGCAGAGAGGGAGGAGGGGGGGGAGGGGGAGGAGGATTCAGAAGGGAGGAGAAGGTGGCAAAGAGCTTCCTAGGGTTAGAGGCAGATGCTTGGAATTTAGAGTGGAAGAAAGTGGCTTTAGCAGCAGAGACAGAGGAGGAAAATGTAGAGAGGAGGGAGTGAAAGGATGCCAGGTCCGCAGGGAGGCGAGTTTTCCTCCATTTCCGCTCGGCTGCCCGGAGCACTGTTCTGTGAGCTCGCAATGAGTCGTTGAGCCACGGAGCGGGAGGGGAGGACTAAGCCGGCCTGGAGGATAGGGGACATAGAGAGTCAAAGGATGCAGAAAGGGAAGAGAGGAGAGTTGAGGAGGCAGAATCAGGAGATAGGTTGGAGAAGGTATGAGCAGAGGGAAGAGATGATAGGATGGAAGAGGAGAGAGTAGCGGGGGAGAGAGAGCGAAGGTTGGGACGGCGCGATACCATCCGAGTAGGGGCAGTGTGGGAAGCGTTGGATGAGAGCGAGAGGGAAAAGGATACAAGGTAGTGGTCGGAGACTTGGAGGGGAGTTGCAATGAGGTTAGTGGAAGAACAGCATCTAGTAAAGATGAGGTCGAGCGTATTGCCTGCCTTGTGAGTAGGGGGGAAGGTGAGAGGGTGAGGTCAAAAGAGGAGAGGAGTGGAAAGAAGGAGGCAGAGAGGAATGAGTCAAAGGTAGACGTGGGGAGGTTAAAGTCGCCCAGGACTGTGAGAGGTGAGCCGTCCTCAGGAAAGGAGCTTATCAAGGCATCAAGCTCATTGATGAACTCTCCGAGGGAACCTGGAGGGCGATAAATGATAAAGATGTTAAGCTTGAAAGGGCTGGTAACTGTGACAGCATGGAATTCAAAGGAGGCGATAGACAGATGGGTAAGGGGAGAAAGAGAGAATGACCACTTGGGAGAGATGAGGATCCCGGTGCCACCACCCCGCTGACCAGAAGCTCTCGGGGTGTGCGAGAACACGTGGGCGGACGAAGAGAGAGCAGTAGGAGTAGCAGTGTTGTCTGTGGTGATCCATGTTTCCGTCAGTGCCAAGAAGTCGAGGGACTGGAGGGAGGCATAGGCTGAGATGAACTCTGCCTTGTTGGCCGCAGATCGGCAGTTCCAGAGGCTACCGGAGACCTGGAACTCCACGTGGGTCGTGCGCGCTGGGACCACCAGATTAGGGTGGCCGCGGCCACGCGGTGTGGAGCGTTTGTATGGTCTGTGCAGAGAGGAGAGAACAGGGATAGATAGACACATAGTTGACAGGCTACAGAAGAGGCTACGCTAATGCAAAGGAGATTGGAATGACAAGTGGACTACACTTATCGAATGTTCAGAACGTTAAGCTTACGTAGCAAGAATCTTATTGACTAAAATGATTGAAATGATACAGTACTGCTGGAGTAGGCTAGCTGGCAGTGGCTACATTGTTGACACTACACTAATCAAGTCGTTCCGTCGAGTGTAATAGTTTCTACAGTGCTGCTATTCGGGGCTAGCTGGCTAGCTAGCAGTGTTGATTACGTAACGTTACGTTAAAAGAACGACAATAGCTGGCTAGCTAACCTAGAAAATCGCTCCAGACTACACAATTGTCTTAGATACAAAGACGGCTATGTAGCTAGCTAGCTACGATCAAACAAATCAAACCGTTGTACTGTAATGAAGTGAAATGAAAATGTGATACTACCTGTGGAGCGAGGCGGAATGTTGACCGGGTTGTTGAAGTTCAATTCGGAAGACGTTGGCTAGCTGTTGGCTAGCTAGCTAGCAGTGACTCCTACATTAAGGACGACAAATAGCTGGCTAGCTAACCTCGGTAAATTAAGATAATCACTCTAAGTCTACACACTCTAAACTACACAATTACCTTGGATACGAAGACAGCAAAGACAACTATGTAGCTAGCTAACACTACACTAATCGAGTCGTTGAGTGTAATAGTTTCTACAGTGCTAGTGGACGTTAGCTAGCTGCTGTGCTAGTGGACGTTAGCTAGCTGCTGGGCAGAAAGCAGTGTAGACTACGTTAGGACGACGAAATACAGAGGTGATAGGTGATATTATGCCTGTATTATTCCTGTAGTATGGGTAATGTTATGCCGGTGAGTCAGCACATTTGGGATTAAACAGAAGAAAATGCACGGAAACAGTGAGGTACTACCTGGATTAGCCAATAAGAGATGCACATTTTCCTATTCCGTTGCAGAATGAAATGTTTTCCATTGTCCTAATGAATGAGACCTTGCTATCTGTCCTGTAGATTCATGGGCATTTCTGTGAGCTGGAGAATGATGGAGAGGGCTCCGACCTCTCTGAGGAGGATGACAAGAACAAGCTGGCCTACTGTGTCACAGACGTCCCAGCCTGGTACCTATGCATAATCCTGGGCATCCAGGTAAATCCAATCCCTACTCTGTTTTATTGGAGGCCACAGGGTTCCCTTCTCACTCGTTGAGGTTGGGCCTCCTTGGGATTCCATTGATTTGATCAGCCAATTGGATGAACAGTCAAACTAACCTAGTTTTTGAGGAAGAATTTGCCTGCAAATGAAAAATAAAATCACAAAGTCACATGAGGGCCTCAAGAATAAGATCTTAAGAGTTTCAACTGTGTGAGTTTTGTTGAGGCTGATGGCAAGTACTGTTCCTGTACCTGTGATTTCATCTGCTCATCTTGGCCTCAGTATCAGTGGAGGTAACCCTCATGAGTGCATCTCTTCTTCCTCTCTTACATCCATGTCCCCCTCTCTTCAGCATTTACTGACAGCGTTTGGGGGGATAATTGCCATCCCTCTGATCCTGTCTCAGGGTCTGTGTCTGCAGCATGATGGCCTGACCCAGGGTCACCTCATCAGCACCATCTTCTTTGTGTCAGGCGTGTGCACCCTGCTGCAGGTCACCTTCGGAATCAGGTGAGTGAAGCTGTGGTGGGTTGGACATGGCTTTGAACAAATTATTCAACAGCAACCGAGTGTCTGTGAACATAAATGGGGCCAAAAGCAGGGAGAAGAAGGTACAAGGGAGTCTATTGTTTATTTGGTCAATAAAGATTGACCTTGATAAGATATCCTGGGCAATATCAAGGTGGAGTCATCCAACCATGACACTGTATAAAGGAATCTACTAGTCATGAATTGTCAGACATCAAAGGGTCGAGGCGTCTCTTTGTTGCATTGTCATGTGGGAATCAAAACAAAGTACAATAAAAATCCATGGCAATTTCCTGGAATTTTACTTAAGGCAAAACACAATATCTGATTTGGTTGTCATGCTTTCCAGGAGATCCAGCAGTAGACTATCGTTTATTATAAAGATTGATTTTGCTGAAACATCTGATTAACTAGGTTGTACAGTATGAGCTCTCACGTTTCTTTCTAAGCCTCTGTTGATATTCAGAGCCAGTTTTTCAGGTCAGTGTGCTGCATTAGCCTCACACCATAGCATATTCTCGACTGGGCACTGGGTCTATGTGAAATTAAAGCCATCAAGAGCTGAATCTCTAACGGAAGAACTGGTAATGGAGCTCAGCTCCCCCACTCATACAATTCCAGGTCATCGAGCCTGAATTGGCATGGGAAGAGATTTGCTTGGTCATATGCAGGAGGAGTGTTGAAGTATACAGTGCCTTCAGAAAGTATTCACACCCCTATACTTTTTCCATATTTTGTTGTTACAGCCTTGAATAAATATTCAACCTCTTTTTTACGGCAAACCTAAACAACTTTGGGAGTAAAGATTTGCTCGACAGGTCAGATAATACCGTAAATTGCATGGATTAACTCTGTGTGCAATAATGGTGTTTAACATGATTTTTGAATGACTACCCCCATCTATGTGCCTTGCAAAGGAGGTCACCTTTTGGTAGATGAGTAAAAATGTAATAAAAAAACAGACGTTGAATATCCCTTTGAACATGATGAAGTTACTAATTACAATTTGGATGCTGTATCAGTACACCTAGTCACTACAAAGATACAGCCGTCCTTCCTAACTCAGTTGATGGAGAGGATGGAAACTGCTCAGGGATTTCAGCATGAAGCCAATGGTGATTTTAAATCAATTACAGAGTTAACTGGCTGTGATAGGAGAAAACTGAGAATGGCTCAACGACATTGTAGTTACTCCACAATACTAAAACCTAAATGTTGAAGTGAAAAGAAGGAAACTGGGATTAACATGGATTCAATTGTAAACCCAACAATTCAACGATCTACACAAAGTACTCCAATGTCAAAGTGGAACAAACATTCTATCATCTTTTTAGGGGTTCACCACAAAGCTGACATGGTCAAATAACTCAAGCAAAGATTATTGATTTAGTCCGAGCAAAACTAAGGGATTGGTTGAGTTATTGATAAATAAGCAAATCTGATTTTACGTGTCCATTTAAACCCTTTGTAACTCCACTCCCCAAAGACTTACAGATGTAGGATTTGATCACTTAATTTGATCACACTATTATTTTCTTGTTGTAGCAAACTGGTTTAAATTAAGATCCCTACATCTGTATGTAATGCTAATGCTCAAAATCATCTGCAATTATTTTCTCCTCCATGAACCATTACATCAGATTCACTCCATAACATAAGTTGCTGCTTGAAATATGTCCGCGCTGTAACTTGCATGCTAATGCTAAAAATACTTACAAATTATTCTCATGAAGCACAAATCAGATTGACTCCAGATTTGGAAAATTAGAAACCGGAAATCCTGTCGGTTGAGCAGTCAGCACATTACAGCTGTGAGATATTATTGAAGTATTTTGGAACTGAGATTTAAATTATTGACACAAATAGATTGACAAAACAAAGTCCCAGAATTCAAAGATGATCGCAATATACCAGTACACTAATGTTGAAAATATTTAACAAATCTGAACATATTTCATCAAATTTAGGTTATATCAGATCTGCGCTTGCCGATACCGGCATAGCAGATGTTTTGGCAGTGTCGGAGGTAGAACTGTGTTAAAACGATGGAATGTGAAATGTAGGTTAGCCTTATTTACACCTCGATTAGGCTAATATAATTCCTCATTATTTAATTGAATGATTTTCTATTTTTGTGTCACAATAATTCTCTATAACCTACACTTTCTCATTCTGAATTTATAATGCGAGTGAGACGGGTGTGGCTTCATGTTCAATAACCCCACGAGCAGCCACTCCAGTGTGTTTCATGGTTGCAAAAGACGGAGGATGCAAATGCCACCACAATTCAAGATCGACCCACATACAGTGCATTTGGAAAGTATTACAGCCTAAAATTGATTTTTTCCTCTCATCAATCTACACACAATACACCGTAATGACAAGACAAAAACAGGTTTTTAGAAAGTTTTGCAAATGTATAGAAAAGAGAACTAATATCAAATTTACATAAGTATTCAGACCCTTTACTCAGTACTTTGTTGAAGCACCTTTGACAGCGATTATAGCCTTGAGTCTTCTTGGGTATGATGCTACAAGCTTGGCACACCTGTATTTTGAAGAGTTTCTCCCATTCTTCTCTGCAGATCCTCTCAAGCTCTGTCAGGTTGGATGTGGATGAGTCTCTGCACAGCTATTTTCAGTTCTCTACAGAAATATTCGATAGTCAAGTTTGGGCTCTGGCTGGGCCACTCAAGGACTTTCAGAGACTTATCCCGAAATCACTCCCGCGTTGTCTTGGCAGTGTGCTTCTGGTCGTTGTCCTGTTGGAGGGTGAACCTTCGCCCCAGTCTGAGATCCTGAGCACTCTGGAGCAAGTTTTCATCAAGGATCTCTTTATCTTTCCCTCAATCCTGACTAGTCTCCCAGTACCTGCCGCTGAATAACATTCCCAAAGTGTGATGCTGCCACCACCATACTTCACCGTAGAGATGGTGCAAGTTTTCTTCCATATGTAATGCTTGGCATTCAGGCCAAAGAGTTCAATCTTGGTTTCATCAGACCACAGAATCTTGTTTCTCATAGTCTGAGAGTCCTTTAGGTGCCTGTTGGCAAACTCCAAGCAGGGTGTCGTGCCTTTTACTGAGGAGTGGCTCCCGTCTGGCTAGAGATGGTTGTCCTTCTGGAAGGTTCTCCCATCTCAACAGAGGAACTCTTGAGCTCTGTCAGTGATCGTCGGGTTCCTGACCAAGGCCCTTCTCCCCCGATTGCTCAGTTTGGCCATGCGACCAGCTCTAGGAAGTGTCCTGGTGGTTCCAAACTTCTTCTTTAAGAATTATAAAGGCCACTGTGTTCTTGGGGAAATGTAATGCTGCAGACATTTTTTGTTCCCAGATCTGTGCCTCTACACAATCCTTTCTCGGATCACTACGGACAATTCCTTCAACCTCATGCCTTGGTTTTTGCTCTGACAAGCACTGTCAATCTGTTATGTAGACAGGAGTGTGCTTTTCCAAATCAGTTGAATTTACCACAGGTGGACTCCATTCAAGTTGTAGTAACATCTCAAGGATGATCAAAGGAAACAGGATGCACCTGAGCTCAATTTTGACTCTCATAGCAAAGGGTCTGAATACTTATGTAAATAAGGTATTTCTGTTTTTTATTTGCAAATATTTCTGAAAGCCTGTCATTATGGGGTATTGTGTGTAGATTGATGAACATGTTTTATTGAATCTGTTTTAGAATGAGGCTATAACATGACAAAATGTGGAAAAAGGGAAGGCGTCTGAATACTTTCTGAATGTATTGTACACTACATAACCAAAAGTATGTGCAAACCTGCTCGTCGAACATCTCATTACAAAAACCATGGGCATAAATATGGAGTTAGTCCCACCTTTGCTGCTATAATAGACTCCACTCTTCTGGGAAGGCGTTCCACTAGAAGTTGGAACAAAAACAGCCCCAGAACATTATTCTTCCTCCAACAAACTTTACTGTTATCACTATGCATTGAGGCAGGTAGCGTTCTCTTGGTATCCGCCAAACCCAGATTCGTCCGTTGGACTGTCAGATGCTGAAGCGCGATTCATCACTCCAGAGAACGCATTCCCACTGCTCCAGAGACCAATGGCGGCGAGCGTCACACCACTCCAGCTGATGCTTGGCATTGCGCATGGTAATCCTTCAGCTTGTCGGGGCGGCAGTGTAGCCTAGTGGTTAGAGCATTGGACTAGTAACCGAAAGGTTGCAAGTTCAAACCCCCAAGCTGACAAGGTACAAAATCTGTCGTTCTGCCCCTGAACAGGCAGTTAACCCACTGTTCCTAGGCTGGCATTGAAAATAAGAATTTGTTCTTAACTGACTTGCCTAGTAAAATAAAGGTCAAAAAATTGTGTGCTTGGCCATGGAAACCCATTTCATGAAGCTCCTGATGAAAAGTAATTGTGCTGATGTTGCTTCCAGAGGCAGTTTGGAACTCATTAGTGAGTGTTGCAACTGAAGACATAACATTTTTACACACTTCCACGCTCGGTGGTCCCATTCTTTGAGCTTGTGTGGCCTACCACTTCCCGGCTGAGCCGTTGTTGCTCCTAGATGTTTCCACTTCAAAATAACAGCACTTACAGTTTAGCAGGGCAGAAATTTGATGAACTAACTTGATTAAAAGGTGACATCCTGAGACAGTGCTATGTTGAAAGTCACAGAGCTCTTCAGTAAGGCCTTTCTGCTGCCAGTGTTTGTCCATGGATATTGTATGGCTGTGTGCTTGATTGTATACACTTGTCAGCAACGGGTGTGGCTGAAATAGCTGAATCCACTAATTTGAAGGGTATGTACAGTATTTAAGTTTATTTTGGACATAAATGTTGCAAAAGCTCTCTCCTTCCCTCACTTATTTTATGGATAGGTGTCACGACTTCCGCCAAAGTTTGCTCCCCTGCCTGTTCGGGCGGTGCTCGGCAGTCGTCGTCACCGTCCTACTAGCCGCTACCGATCCCTTTTTCGTTTGTCTGTTGGTTTTGTCTTATTAGTTTCACCTGTGTGTATTTTAGTTTATTAGCTTCCCTATATATAGTAGGTTGGTCCGCCCTTGTTTTGTGCGGGATTGCTTTTGTTACTCTGTTGGATTGTGGTTTTCATGTGGTTATTCTCCGGACTGTTTTGTCCTGTGTTTGGGCTGGTCTATTCTATGCGCCCTGTGTGTTGGCGTGACCGTTTGTGTGCCGGAGAATAAATTCACGATATACTGAACCCTGCTCTCTGCGCCTGATTCCAATCCACCACTCCAAGTATCCCGTGACAATAGGAGCAATTCTGATGACCCAAAGTGATAGTAAGGTATATGGAGCAAAAGCTGAGAGACCTTACACAGAGCACAGGTCACCTGAATCCATAATCATGCAGGCAAATGCTTGATGAATCATTATTCAGAAAAGCCAACCATCAACCTAGTCCCAGATCTGTATAGAACATGAAGATGGCAAAAGAGCCAGTGTTGCTGTTTCATCTCTGGTCCAACCTGACCAACCATAACCTCCATTTACTACTTCACAAGACAAGTCGGTTTCTGATTATACTACAAAGGGGAAGAATTCCTTATGTAACAGTCTAAAGATTCTAGCCAGAACATCTAATCTCTGCAATTTGTGATTTCAGGTATATGTCTTACTCTCCCCTCTATCTCCCATCTCTCTCTATCCTTCAGACTGCCCATTGTTCAGGGGGGTACCTTTGCCTTTCTAGCTCCCTCCATGGCTATGCTGTCAATGCCAGAGTGGACATGCCCTGCCTGGACCCAGAACGCTTCCCTGGTCAACACCACCTCTCCTGAGTACATAGATGTGTGGCAGAGCCGCATGCGAGAGGTGATTTGTTTTTAACTAGTCAAGTCAGTCAAGAAAAATTCTTATTTACAATGACGGCCTACCAGGGAACAGTAGGTTAACTGCCTTGTTCAGAATCACAGATTTTTGCCTTGTCAGCTTGGGGATTCGATCCAGCAACTTTTCGGTTACCTGCTGCCTTTTAGTAATGGGATTGACAAATATTAAATGTCTCCTAAATGACAATAATGTAAATGTAAAGAGAGCAAGTTTGATCATTTTTTGATAACCCTTGATACACCAGTATCTAAACTCAGCAAAAAAAGAAACGTCCCTTTTTCAGGACCCTGTCTTTCAAAGATAATTAGTAAAAATCCAAATAACTTTACAGATCTTCATTGTAAAGGGTTTAAACATTGTTTCTCATGCTTGTTCAATGAACCATAAACAATGAATGAACATGCACCTCTGGAACGGTCGTTAACAGCTTACAGACGGTAGGCAATTAAGGTCACAGTTAGAACATGGCCAGAGAAGAGCCCGGATCTCAATCCCATTGAGCACGTCTGGGACCTGTTGGATTGGAGGGCCATTCCCCCCAGAAATGTCCGGGAACTTGCAGGTGCCTTGTTGAAAGAGTGGGGTAACATCTCACAACTAGAACTGGCAAATCTGGTGAGGAGGAGATGCACTGCAGTACTTAATGCAGCTGGTGGCCACACCAGATACTGACTTACTTTTGATTTTGATCCCCCCTTTGTTCATGGACACATTATTCAATTTCTGTTAGTCACATGTCTGTGGAACTTGTTCAGTTTATGTCTCAGTTGTTGAATCTCATGTTCATATAAATATTTACACATGTTCAGTTTGCTGAAAATAAACGCAGTTGACAGTGAGAGGACGTTTCTTTTTTTGCTGAGTTTACATATTGTATACACATTAATGTGTTTCACATGAAATAGGATTAAATACTATTACTTGTGTTTATTGATGTGGTTGCTCATGTGGTGCGTTTGTATTCCTCTACAGCTGCAGGGCTCCATCATGGTGGGCTCTTTGTTCCAGGTGCTGGTGGGTTTCTCTGGCCTCATCGGTTTCTTCATGCGTTTTATTGGCCCCCTTACCATCGCACCCACCATCACTCTGATTGGCCTGTCCCTGTATGACTCGGCTGGAATGAGCGCAGGGAACCACTGGGGCATCTCCACTATGTGTGTAAACTCCCCACAAGCCTGTAGTTATCAACTGTTGAACAGGGCCCATATCCACAAAGCGTCTCAGAGTAGAAGATTTGTCATAAGTGCTGAGAAGAGAGACATTTTACTCTTACTCTTATGGGTAAAAAGCTATGCATGAAGCCTATTTAGTCATAAGAGGCCCGCCTAGATGACAGGTATTTAGGAGACCTCATGAGCTGTCAGAACCAGTTAAAGAAAAATCCACTCGAAAAAATGTTTTTTTTTTTTCATTAGTCTACTGTTGCATGTAAGCAGTCAAGTTTTCAAGATAATGGACTTTCAAGAAGCAAAGTGTCACTTTCCACATCATCATGATGATGTGACACTTGACATGTTGGGACTGTATCAGCAGTGGAGTAATGAAAACAATACCTAAAGAGTGGATTGAGAGCGGATTTTGAGTGGATACTAGAAAAAATCTTACCCATTCTAAATGCACCACTGGATGGCTCATTCTGCTTTGTGAACAGAGATTTTCTCTTTCCTACAGGACAACTGCTCTGATCATCCTGTTCTCCCAGTACCTCCGACACATCCCTGTACCATTCCCCACATACAACAAGACCAAGAAACTCCACACCTCCAGGATCTACATCTTCCAGCTTCTCCCTGTACGTCCATTGGAAAATAAAGGACTAGATTCTATCAGATCCGCACTAGCCGCACAGCGGTTGTTTTGGAGGTGTCGGGTGTGGAAATGTGTTAGAGCTGTCAATCCACAAGTGGCTCCCTGCGTGACATTGCTATTGGATGAAAAACTACACCCGACTTTATAGTCGACAAATCCCATGCAGCCATGTAAGAAGTTCATGAAGCTGCGCTACAAGTTCAACCACTCAAATGCGTGATGCTCTATTGTCTACACCGCAATTAGACTGATAGGCTATAAATCCCCCCCATCCAAATTAACATGAAAACATGCATTAGCCTGTCATAATTTCGATAATCAATAGAGCCTACTCTCTCTTTCACCATTTTGAACTTCTAACGCGGTAGGGATAATAAGGAAGGGAGTGGTTGGTGTCACACTAGCAGCCACTCACTGATTTGTCAGCTCATACTGCAGTTACACCTCCAACAACGCAAAACTATCCACTACGCTAAAGATTGAATTGAGGCCAAAGACTCAAAGTTGTTCATTGTTCACTTATGGACCTTATATAGCCCAAAGTTTTCCCTGGTCAGTTCCTGTGGTCTGGAAACACTCCTGGTCCTGATAATGACTGGTGTAATATTTGCATGTACAGTACTGTGTGTGACTTCTTCCTCAGGTGCTCCTTGGCATCACACTGTCATGGCTGATCTGTTACATCTTCACCATCTCTAATGTCCTGCCCTCCGACCCGGAGCAGTACGGCTACCTGGCTCGCACAGACCTGAAGGGGGATGTCATAAGCCAGGCCCCCTGGTTCAGATTCCCATATCCAGGTACGGAGCACAGCTGCTCAGTGGGATCATAAGCAATAACTCCAAAACCTGATTTTCAAGTTTTTCCTGGTACGGTCACATGGTCAGAAAAAACTCAGGGCTTATCACAATCCTCACCGAACCTTCAGTAGTTAGTGCTGTATGGGTAACTAATATGTATGGTTTATCGATTATGGAACAAGCCTACCGAAATTATTCAGATCCCTTGACTTTTCCATATTTTGTTATGTTAGACTTATTCTAAAATGGATTTAAAAAAATCCTCAGCAATCTACACACAATACCCCATAATAAAATAGTTAAAATAAAAAACAGAAATACCTTATTTACATGAGACTCGAAATTGAGCTCAGGTGCATCCTGTTAACATTGATCATCCTTGAGATGTTTCTACAACTTGATTGGAGTCCACCTGTGGTAAATTGATTTGGAAAGGCACACTCCTATCTATATGAGGTCCCACAGTTGACGGTGCATGTCAGAGCAAAAACCAAGCCATGTGGTCGAAGCAATTGTCTGTAGAGTTCATAGACAGGATTGTGTTGAGGCACAGATCTGGGGAAGGGTACCAAAAAATGTCTGTAGCATTGAAGGTCCCCAAGAACACAGTGGCCTCCATCACTCTTAAATGGAAGATATTTGGGAACACCAGCCAAAGCCCAGCCAAACTGAGCAATCGGAGGAGAAGGGCCTTGGTCAGGGAGGTGAACAAGAACCCGATGGTCACTCTGACAGAGCTTTAGAGTTCCCTGTGGAGATGGTTGTCCTTCTGGAAGGTTCTCCAAAAATCAGGCCTTTATTGTGGAGTGGCCAGACGGAAGCCACTCCTCAGTAAAAGGCACATGACAGCCCGCTTGGAGATTCTCTGGTCTGATGAAACCAAGATTGAACTATTTGGCCTGAATGCCAAGCGTCACGTCTGGCACCATTCCTATGGTAAAGCATGGTGGTGGCAGCATCATGCTGTGGGAATGTTTTTCAGCAGTAGGGACTGGAACTAATCAGGATCTAGGCAAAGATGAATAGAGCAAAGTACGGAGAGATCCATTAGGAAAACCTGCTCCAGAGCGCTCAGGACCTCAGACTGGGGTGAAGGTTCACCTTCCAACAGGACAATGACCTTAAGCACACAGCCAAGACAACACAGGAGTGGCTCCGAGACAAGTCTCTGAATGTCCTCTGAGTGGTCCAGCCAGAGCCCGGACTTGAACCCGATCGAGCATCTCTGGAGAGACCTGAAAGTAGCTGTGCAGCAACCTGACATGGCTTGAGAGGATCTGCAGTGAAGAATGGGAGAAAATGGTGTGCCAATCTTATAGTGTCAAACCCAAGAAGACTTGAGGTGTCATAGCTGCCAAATGTGCTTCAACAAAGCACCGACTAAAGGGTCTGAATACTTATGTAAATGTGATATTTAATTTATATTTTTTTATAAATTAGCAAACATTTCTAAAAACCTGTTTTTGCTTTGTCATTATGGGGTATTGTGTGTAGATTGATGAGGATAAAAAACTATTAAATCAATTTTAGAATAAGGCTGTAATCTAACAAAGTGGAAAAAGTAAAGGGGTCTGAATACTTTCTGAAGACACTGTATATGAATAGAAATACAATACATTTGGGTATGTTAACTGGAACCCCTTATTCTGATTCCAATCTCAGGTCAGTGGGGTTTGCCAACTGTGAGCCTGGCTGGAGTGGTAGGGATCTTGGCTGGGGTGTTATCCTCCATGATAGAGTCGGTGGGGGACTACCACGCCTGTGCCAGACTATCAGGGGCCCCTCCACCCCCTAAGCATGCCATCAACAGGGGCATTGGCATTGAGGGGATTGGCTGTCTGCTGGCTGGGGCCTGGGGCACGGGCAACGGAACCACCTCCTATAGTGAGAATGTGGGTGCACTGGGCATCACCAAGGTGAGAGGGGCTAGAGGCTGTTTTTAGATTTAGACTGCAATACAATTTTGAGCATATTATAGGTAAATCAATGATTTTTGGAATATGGAAGTTATACAAGCGATATACACTGTATACAGTCTTAAAAGACATGGTTATTTCTTTCTCTCTCAGGTGGGCAGTCGCATGGTAATCGTTGCTGGTGGGGTATTGATGATCATCATGGGACTTTTCTGTAAAATTGGAGCAATTTTCACCACCATCCCCACACCTGTGATTGGAGGAATGTTCTTGGTCATGTTCGGGGTCATTTCTGCAGCTGGAGTTTCAAATCTGCAGGTAAACGCAGTTGTCTAGGTTTATTTACACGTTGAATAGTACAATGGCCACTATAGAGACATTTTACATATGAAGGCTTTTTCAGTCATGTCTTGCTTGCCATGTCTAACCTTTCAGTTAAATTGCCAGCAAAAATATAATAATCAGATTACTTTTATATTCAGAAAGGATGTTTGTAAAAAAAAATGCATTGTTTTCTCAATGATATTCAATTCACCATTGAAGAAAGGCGGAAGTTTAAATTTGTTCCACCTGAGCGAGTCTGATCACAAGTCAGAGACCACTATTCTGACACACCAAATGAGTTTGATGGATTGTATTTGTCTTCTAATGCCGGTAAAGGTAATCCAAAAGTAACTCAAAGTAATCCGATTGCATTACTCAGGTGTTGGGTTATTCAAAAGTTATGTTAGAAATGACCATTTTGGACAAGTAACTTGTAACTAACAGATTACATTTAGAAAGTAATCTACCCAACTCTGCTTGTAGGGTTGCAAAATTCAGATAGCTAATTTCAAAATAAGCAAGAAATCTGTGAATATGTTTTTGGTACAATGTTTTGAAAGTTATTAGAATTAAAACAACCCTAATGACTTTGTGGTGTTTCTCTGTCAACTCTTCTCTGCTTATCATTTGACAGTATGCAGACATGAACTCCTCCCGGAACGTGTTTATCTTTGGATTTTCCATGTTTTCCGGCCTTGTCATTCCAAACTGGATATTCAAGAACCCGGATGCCATAGCAACAGGTATCAGAGCAGATAACGCATGAAACACTATGACTAAGAAAATTCACAATTCCTTACAAATAAAGCTGGGTGGAAAAAGCTCAGCAGAAGAACAAAAGAGGGCAAGTGGAGGTCATGTTGCTGTGATCTGAGATTCCTCTAGTATGTGACTTGGCCCAGTGTGATGAACTGTATTCTCTTTGTCAGGTGTGGTCGAGCTGGACCAACTGCTGCAGGTGCTTCTAACAACCAGCATGTTTATTGGAGGCTTCTTTGGGTTATTCCTTGACAACACCATTCCAGGTAAGCTTCCACCCAGGAGGACCAGCCTGGTTTCATAGACTATATGAAACATCAGGGAAACTCAACTTAGTATGATATGCTACGTTGGTATGATTACACAAGGCGAATGGTTACTTAACGCAAAAATAAATGTATGGCAACCCAAAGGTTGCATGTTCGAATCTCATCATGGACAATATTAGCTAATTAGCAACTTTGCAACTACTTACTACTTTTTAGCTACCTTGCAACTACTAGAATCTCATCACGGACAACTTTAGCATTTTATGCAGATTTTAACTAATTGCAGTTAACCATGACAGCCTTTATAATAGAATGCCTGTGACCACACACACATCTAAATAAAGCACTTGGGAATTTCTTACATTTAACTAGGCAAGTCAGTTAAGAACAAATTCTTATTTACAATGACGGCCTACATTTTTTTGCTCTATTATAGTGGCCACTATAGTAGGGAAAGGAAAGGGTCAGTTGTACAACTGAATGCATTGAACTGAAATGTGTCTTCTGTATTTAACCCAACCCCTCTGAATCAGAGTAGACATAGATCAAGTGCCCAAGGCTACATGGGTGCAAAAATAACATTCACTGAGTAAAACATTGAATAATCCCCCCTCACTCACACAAGTGTTACTGTCAAGTTCAACACAACAAAAGCACTTTGCGCTACACTGAACATTATTACATTGTACACTTTCTGCCTTTGGACATCTGTTCTACAATGTGACAGCAGAGCATGATACTCTTTGTTGGCATAATTGAACTCTTTCAGGCAGAGAGTACACCTGGCATACCTCTTTTTATCCACTGTATTGCGAAAGGAGTGTGTGTGGTGTTCCTTTCACCTCTACAATGGCATCCAGTATAAGCCAGGCCCAGCTCCAGCTACACAGAACTGTTTAACAAGCAATGCCTCATTTTCACCTAATTCTCTCATTCTGAAAATGAACCACATACTGTAGAG
Organism: Oncorhynchus masou masou; assembly: GCF_036934945.1. Taxonomy (NCBI): domain Eukaryota; kingdom Metazoa; phylum Chordata; class Actinopteri; order Salmoniformes; family Salmonidae; genus Oncorhynchus; species Oncorhynchus masou. Next base: position 58,963,530 of record NC_088242.1, read on the forward strand.
GGAAAACATTAGTTCACATATAGTAGTTAGTTCGTTAACTAGTTAACATTTCACACAGATTGCCACGGTCCAGTAAGCAACTAAAGTGTTATAACTTAAGGAATGGCAAGGAGCCATATAACGTTACCAGTTAATAATATAATGAAATGCTGAGGTCACTAATGTTAGCTCATCTGATGTTGTAACGTTGTCTGACTTTATTAGCCAGCTAATTTTCACACCATAAACTCAATTATTTGTTCAGTTAAGTTGGCTAATTTTGCTCAACATTTCTCTGGCTAGCTAATGGATAATTCAATCCCGCTAACAATACTTGTTCCACCACACTTTCTCCCTCACTTCAAACTTCCCAAATGCCAGTTTTTCTGGTTACTTTTGTCATCAGATCAACACGAATCACGTAGGTCACCTATTTAGGATTCAAAATTACGATTGACGCCGCAAGGTGACTAGTTTGCATCCCTGAACTACTTAGAATGTTAGCTAACTCAACCTCTAACCTAAACTTTATCCTAACCCTAACCACTAACCCTAATGTTAGCCACCTAGCTAGCATTGGCGTTAGCCTCCTAGATAACTAATACATACAGTACCATACAAATGTAACATTACACACACATTTGAGTATCCCGTATTTGAATAAATTACGTCTCCAGTAAGGGAGGATGGGGAACACTGTATCTATCCAACCGTTTCAAATGCACTAGTCCTCCTCTTTCATGTCAACAATATCATAGCCTGTTCTCAGTCTCTGTTATGGATGAGTTGAAGCATTCTACTCTACTGCTTTGGGCCACACAGGCACCCTACGGGAGCGGGGCATCATGGACTGGAACAAGATCCCCCTTGATGACTCCAGCAACACTTTGGAGAGCAGTGAGGTGTACAACCTTCCATTTGGAATTAGCTCTTGTCTCTCCTCCTTCTCCTGGGTTCGATATGTGCCGTTCCTCCCTCCAAATGCACCAAGCTCACAGGACAAGGCCAAGGTGGACTCTTTGGCGACCAAGCAGCAGCCTGTGAAGCCAGAGCCTATCAGATCAGTGGCCCTATGAACACTGTGCAGGACCAGACACGGGCTAAAACAACAACAAAAAGAGAGGCAGCTCTCGTAATATGGTCCTCCCGTTCTGTTCTATTTTGTCTATTTTATACTCATATCTTGTAAAGATTTGATTATGCATTTTCTAAATAAACTTTTGGCAATAATATTTAGCATTTGTGTGGTGTAAATACATTTTTGTTGTGATACATGTTGTTTTTTACAGTAAAGTGTTGTAAAAATATATATATATTTTAATGGAACTTGTATTTTACTGATAACACACTGTATAGGAACCATATAATCATTTGACTAAAAGATTTTAAAAATAATAATATCTGTAAATATACATATTTTTTTTCAGAACTACATTTCCAAGTGTGTTCAGAGTAGCACTAGTAATAAACCTTTCCAAGAGTTTTGAATACTAACAAAAATCTAAACTGCAATATGATTAAAATGTATCTCAAACTGTAATTTTGATTCGGTGATACGATAGTACAAGGGTCGCCAATAAAATCATTCTTGACACTTCCTATAATGATTAATGGAAAAGTTTTGGAAAATGGAGACCAATGGAGCCCTGGAAATGAAGACGACAATATGTATCAGTACAGTATCAATCCACAACATAGAGCTATCATTTATCTGTGAGGTTTTTCCTCAGCTTTCACTGTCAGGTCCTGCTTGATGGCTCTGTACACACTGAGAAAGAACTCTGCCAGTGGTCAGCACAGTACCCTCAAAGTCCTCTGGGCGCACGTGGCCCATGTGATTGGAAAGATCAGAGGTCAGGAGACAGATATCCAAGGAAAAATGTCTCACCTCAAAGAGTACATTCACATCCTCTATAGCGCTCTGAAAGGTGGGGTTCACCATTGACGCCATCTCTCTCTTCACTCTAACAGCTGGTGGGTAAAGGCCTGAATGAGGGAGAGAGAGAAAGAATGATAACTCTTTTCTCTCCAAGTCTTGCCAAAGGTTTCATCGTGTGATGTGCTGCAGAGCATGTGGCTTGAACCATATGTATTGCACATTAAGATTTGTCTAGAAAAGGCTAATAACATACAGCGTATGTCATACTCTATACATGATTTATAAACACAGTGTGTTATTCAAATACAAAGAAATGGGTTGCTTTTTGTCACACTCCAATTCAAAGAGTTGCCAAATTGAATGTGGTTACACCTCTTAGCCCTATTAGTAATACCTCAGTCTATGTGAGGATGTGACATTCTTTCTATATGAGTAAATCTAGTGAAACATTATTCATGTAAAAGGGGAGAAGGTGGTTTGTCTTTTTGCTGTTTGAATAGAAGTCAGCCATGTCCAAATAGACCTAGCTGCGTCCTTAATGTAGAAAGTATGGAAAGGTACTTAAGTTATCTATTGAAAAACTAAAATATGTGTGGAACGTTTATCAGGACATGCCTAAGTACTGACAGAATTATAGAACTGTAGGCAACAAAACTATAAGGGGGAAACATATGGTTCTCACTATCACATCTAGAACAAACCCTTAAATCATTGTGATGAATCAATTGCAATGTGTTATCTAAGGGACTTTTCATGGAAGCACAGTTGTATGGCCAGGGTCACTGCTTCTTGTCCACATTTTCACCCAGCTCGGGCACGTCTACTGTCAGGCACACTGTTTAAGCCTCTCTGCTTTCATCCTCTACTGATGTAGTCTCCCCTGACATACTGTTACCATTAAGTAGCGACACAGTTCTAGAAATCTTTGGTAGCGAGCTGGTCAGCGTAAGAACGGAATCAGCTTCAGTGTCCTACTGCAATGTGCCAGGAGATGGCATTCTTCTCAAACTAATACCAGATGCATCCCAGTCAATTCTAATACTGCCAGTCAAAAATTAACTAAGTTAACTGTTCTCCTTTAGGGTTTGTTTGAAAATGTACTGAGACCATCAATGCTACCTTCAAATGTCCACTAGAAGACAGTAGACAACATAATATATAACCTTTCAAGTTAATTCCCTCAACTACAATTGCCACTGATCATCTGATGCTTCACATGAATGCATAAAGCAATAGCACACAAATAGAAGTACAGTACAGTGAGTATATTTTCAAGATGACCAAATATGATTCTCCATGAAAAATCACATATAGTTGACTGTTTCCGGAGTAATATACCTAAACCAATTAAGAAGAGCATACTGTAACTTAAAGTAAACCAATATAACTCATAATTATCCTATAGTGATGCTTCATGGTGGGCTGAAAACTGCATGTCAGCACATCTTATCATAGCTACAGTACACAGTAGGCACTTCCCAATCTGGCTCCAGAGAGATCATCATCTCTTCAGATGCCATCTGTCGTCATTACAGTACTCTATGCTTAGGATAAATTCAGTTGGTGAAACCCTCCTCCCCCTCCTGCCTCCACCACCCCTTTTAAAACCCTACCAACTCCCATCACTGAATTTTTGGACTGAACAAATGTCCCCTTATGCACTCACACTTCACCAAGCATGACCATCAAACCCATTGTCCATCTGTTCTTCATAGACAGCAGAATGATCACTGTAATTAGCCGCATGAAGCAGTAAAGAAAATCCCCACAGTCTCCGGTAGAATCGTGACTTTCTAGGACAAGCCATATTTGCTGTATCAAATCTGCACCGAAAATAGCACTGTGGAAATATGCTGGATCTGGCGCTGACTGAGCAAAATGACTCTAACAAATGACTACAATGACTACAATACTAAATCCCCTGCAGACTGAACAACAACATTTCTGTATTAAACCTAGGAGAATACATGTGTCCAGAATAATATTCCATTGTGACCAGATTTGTCAAATATGTACAATACTCAGTTCAGATTACTCCAATAATGACTTTCCTCCATATCTACTGAGGGAAATATGAAATATTTGGTGTGGATGGATGATAATGTTGTATGTTGTTTCTATCATTCTAGGTTATGAAGATTACTTCATCTCACACAGAGCCCCCCAGCCTCTGTACAATCATTTCTGTCGAAGGAACATATTTTACACAAGTTTCTCAGAGGTTAAACCGTTATGAGATACCAAATATTTGTGATTTGTGAACAATATTATATTGATTTAGTCTTCATTTATATGGTTCCCATCCACACCTGTACTGTAAATACTTTCCTTTCCTTTGTATTTCATTTAAAACAGGAGACTTCAAAAGGGGAATTTTGGGGAAATTCTGAGAGCTACACTTAATTGTCTCCCCTTTCCACTGTGAAGCTCTCCAAAACATTTAAATCCAAAGACACACAGACAACCCCTAATAAAGTTTGCTTAACATCCTGGTCTGATCCTCACACAGTTCTCCTCCTCCTCCTCTGTTTCTGCTGCAGTGCCAGAGGCTCCACGAGGTTCCAGCCTCTCTCACCCCCTCTCAGCACACAGAACACCAGGGCCCGTATTCATAAAGGACCTCTGAGTAGGAGTACTGATCTAGGATCAGACACACACACACACACACACACACACACACACACACACACACACACACACACACACACACACACACACACACACACACACACACACACACACACACACACACACACACACACACACACACACACACCTGTGCATTTATTGTAATCCTAGATCAGCACTCCTATTCTGAGAAACTTTATGGATATGTGTCCAGACCTCCAGCCAGCCAGGCCTTCTGTTCTTTACTTAGTAAGGTCCAAGGTCTCTTCCTCCTACTCGTCTCTTCTTGGATCCTCCTCTGCTCTGTCCCAGCTTTCACACCTTCCTCTCATCCACCTGGGCCTGCATTCTGTTGTCTTGCTTCCTGAGAGTGAGATTAAGGGAAAAATAAGAGAGATAGATAGAAAGAGAGAGACGCAGAGAGGGACATTACACCATACCCAAGTTGACGGGCAAGAAAAAAATAAAAACAGTGTCATTTGTTTTCCTTTACCTATTCAATGTCAGAGCTGCCCGGGCATGTTTAAATTTATGGCCTGTTCAAGTCTATCACTTCAACTTAGTCCTGAACTCATCCTTTTCCTAGTTAAGGGTATTAACAACTAAAGCCTGTGAGACTGTTCTTGAAGCACTATTATAGGCTGTGATGCCTCAGTCCAAGGCCATTACATTGAATACGACTACATCTCCTGCTGGGATCTGGGACTTGGGCCTGTTTCCTGGAACGCTGGCCAAGGAGGAAATCCCTATTTTAATGGCCAAACAGAGCATTATCACATAGAACCTGGGTGATATGGCCAGGTCAGCTGTTATGCACACACGCACGTAAGCGCACACATACACATGCACACTAACACAATGCCAGTTATTTGACAAAGAGTGATTTGCATAGATGCAATATTGTCAGTAATCAATATTCTAAAAGGTTGTCACTAAAATTACATTTAAATGGTTCTGCCTTTCTGTAATTTACTTCACATGACTTTTGAGATCTCACTCTCTCTCTCAGTGGCGGCCCCACATTTTTTGGAGTGGGGGGGCTTTCCTGCTTTGCATGTTATTTTGGCATTAATACGTGTCACATATCAGTTTGAAAACAATGTAAAAATATATATTTATATCATTGAGTTAATAAAGCCGCATACAAACATTGTCTCTTTTTTGTTTTCTTGAGTAAGGCAGCTCCAAAATGCAGATGTTTCAGCCTAGCTCAGTGCTTTCTGTGGTGGGGCAAGTCAGCAGAAAATACGAAGCGTTGCGCCGTGATTGGCTCAGTGTTCTGTCACTCATTGGGACACTACGTCACCGCTAAGTTTAAGGGTAGAGCTAGAAAATTCAAGCCCCTTGGGTGTTGCCATAGAGTTACATTAGAAGTGCCCATCAAATAAGGCTCAAAGTTATTGGCCGCAGATAACCTGACATTTTTTTTATTTTATTTGACCTTTTATTTAACTAGGCAAGTCAGTTAAGAACAAATTATTTTTTTCAATGACGGCCTATGGACAGTGGGTTAACTGCCTGATTATATCTACAGTAGCTTTGATTGGACTGACTTTCAAAAATCTTAGCTGGCAGTCATCGTCATGAATCAAGTTGACAATCTACTGGTAAATCCTTTTTAATCCTTGCCATATGAAGATAAATAATAAAGAAAAATTATAGATAAAACGTATCGGTGCCCACGAAGGACAAAGCACCACCTTTCTGTTCAAGTGAGCACAGCACAACAAGGGTGAGTCCAAAAATGTATTGTATGCTGCTGCATAAATGATGTAATATGCCAGGGAGATATGTATACTGGAGCTAAGAAAGTAATACTAAGTGTATGTTGTCATGACATTGCCCTCTTTGGGTACAGCAAGCCCCATTCCCTATCCCTGCCTCTCCCTGCCTCCTACAACTAGGCTGCAGTGGTCAGAGATGACGTAAATTCCTCAAAGATATTATCTCCTCATGGCCACAGTATAGAGACAGAGTGAATTTTCAGAGAGAACAAAGGAATTTCTTCCACCTCACAGAACTTGAGGTCCGAACAACATTTACATTCCGGAGAAGGTATAAAAGATCGGTGAAAAATCCAGTTACGAACTGGTCCGTTTGTTACAACTTGGGGAAGCTCATGGGAGACGGTGTGGCCACATTACCATAATGCTGTTTATATAATAGCCTCAGATATGAGGTTTACATCTAATTGTTGTATAACATGAATGAGTGAGGATGATACTGTTCGTAAAATTGTGTTATGTGATTTTGGACTGTTTAATGAAGGAAACTCCAATTCCCTTTTGAGTATAACTAAATCAGAGGACCGCCCATGAGCCCAGCCCCTTTTCTGAAATTTCGAATAAAACTCCAACTTTGAGAAGTTCTCACCAGACCATGTTTTTCTCCACAGACCATTGCTGAATCTTTTAACCATACCACGTGGTTAAACTCTTAGACTATCGATACCGACAGAATAAGAACAAGTCTTTGATATTAATTACTAGTCTGTAGCTAGGAATTCGGTATCATTGAAAGTGAAGAACGACAACTGCCAAAACATCCATACTACAACAACATGAATGAATGTCGCTCTGAACTATCCACTCTAACCACGACAGAGAGAGAGAGAGAGAGAGGACGAAAACTCTCCAACAGAAACTAACTTTTCAATAGCGATCACGAGGACACACTGAGCGTAAATATATATATATTGATTGCAATTGTTCCCGAATGAGTGAGCGTTCATGTGCAAAGGATTAGCATTTCAATTGTTATTATTATTAACTCTGTAGTGACTTCTCAGTCGACCCCCACTTCCCTTTTGTCTAACAAGCCGCAATGCCAGTTTAACCCACTAGGGCACATTCCCTTATCATTTCTTGTAACCATATTTACTTTGTTTTATTGTGTGTGCACTTCTGTGATTGTTTAGTTAGTTAATAAATAAATAATTTAAGACAATTGATGTATGGATGACTAATAGTGAAGACTGGGTTCATGCAGATAACCAACAATTTATGACGTTTGGAATGAGACTAACGTGAGGTAAAGTAAATAATTCATTAATCAGAAGACTATTGATCAGATATGAAAATATCTGAAAGCTTATATTAGGAAATTATAACTTAGTAATCTGAATATTTTCCTTGGTGCCCTAGTTAATTACAGTTATATCATGTAATATCATGTAATTACAGTTACATGATTAATCACTTTGATAAAAACTATAAGTCTTCAGTTTAATGATAGTAAAGACAAGACAATGCTGTGTAGTAAGCTGTTAGTAGCCCATGTGCCTCGTCCTAATAATTTGGTCTATTTTCACCTCTTAATTTTGACTACTGTTCTGACTTGGTAGTGCACATGTAGCCTATAACCATTTTTTGAGAAATGTAATCATTGAATATTGTAAGAGCTTTCAGTGTCTGCTTATATGGCGCCTTTATTTATCCTATGGTTCTGACTTGGTGTACAGGGAGAACACTGTAAGAACGGCCCATGTTCTGAATTCTGTTGCTGTACATTTCAAAAGTTCTGAACAAATCGCTCATTAATGTTTTAATAAAAATTACAGATGGCCTCTCATCCGTTTGTCGTCCCCTTATGCCATAGTGTGTACATCTCAATTTGTTTTACCTGTTGAGTGTAGGGTGTAGTATTTTGATGTTTGGATGAAAACGTAGATAGAAAACACTCTAAAGTTTCCAAAACTGTCAAAATATTGTCTGTGAGTATAACAGAACTGTTATTGCAGGCGAAAACCTGAGGAAAATCCAACCAGGAAGTGCCTAAGAGAAACTGTGCCTTCCCTCCATTTAAAGGGATATCAACCAGATTTCTTTCCCTATGGCTTCCACATGGTGTGAACAGTCTTAAGACATAGTTTCAGGCTTTTATTCTGAAAAATGAGCGAGAACGATCACATCGCATCAGTGGATGTGAGTAGAGTTGGAGCAGAGTTTTGCAAGCAGTACAGCTTGGAGCAGACGTTTTTTCTCTCTCTCCTATTGAAAAAGCTACGGTCCGGTTGAAATATTATCGATTATTTATTGAAAACAACCTGAGGATTGATTATAAAAAACGTTTGACATGTTTCTACGAACTTTACGGATACTATTTGGAATTTTCGTCTGCCTGCCATGACCTGCACGAGCCTGTAGATTTCTGAACAAAATGTGCCAACCAAATGAACGTTTTTGGATATAAAAATAATCTTTATCGAACAAAAGGAACATTTATTGTTTAACTGGGAGTGCAAACATCCAAAGATCATCAAAGGTAAGCAATTAATTTTATTGCTTTTCTGACTTTCGTGACCAATCCACTTTGCTGCTAACTGTAATGTAATGTTTTGTAATGTTTTGTCTGCTGAGAGAGATGTTCTAACATAAACGCTTGGATAGATTTTGCTGTAAAGCATTTTTGAAATCTGACATGCCAGGTGGATTAACAACAAGCTAAGCTGTGTTTTGCTATATTGCACTTGTGATTTCATGAAAATGTAATATTTGTAGTCATTTAATATGAATTTGGCGCTCTGCAATTCAGCGGATGTTGACAAAAATGATACCGCTAACGGGATGGGTACGCCAAAAAGTTAAGCAAGTCAGCTATATCAGCTATGTTTTTTTAAAGGCAGTAAATGAGGCTGAATTAACTGTTTCACTGCCAGACAAGGCTCCGCTGATAGCCAGGTGTAGCAGTGGTAAGGTGTTGGGACTGCTGTTGGGACTCTACTGTTGGGACAGCTTTATGTAGGCCCTAACAGTTTGTGGGCACCGTTTGTCACCGTCCAATTAATGTAGTGGCTTTGCTGGCACGCATCCCACAATTATTATTATTTTTTTAACCCACCAACATTTACAAGCTAAAATAGCCACTGCTCTCTCTCTCTCTGACAGGTGTTCTCTGACATCTGGTCCCCAGTGGACCAGTCTTATCATATCTGTCTCCGACTGATGATCCGCTCAGTCTTTGTAGTCCCAAAGCCTACACCAGTACACAGACACAGGACCCCAAATGTCAAATGATTTCAAGCTCTAAAATTGGGAAATGCATGTGAAATTATTGTTTTCACAGCTGTGCACTTGGCGCCAACGCTTTAGGCTGGAGTAAATGGTATGTGTCAGGCAAACACAGTCCAAGAGAGGGATAGACTTTATGAGGAGGCCGTTAGTAGGGATGAATGGTGTGTTGGGCAGGTTGAGTTGGTGAGGGGCCGAGATGAGAGGGGAGGTTAGGAGGAGATTGATATGGATGCTTTCACTGTCATCGATTTGTGGCCTCGTAGACGTCTGAGTTGTTTATACCGTAGACGTCTGAGTCATTTATATCAAATAAAGCATCAGTAATGAAATCTTAGTCCGGTGCTAAATGCTAGGATTTCTTTGAGGCTCCAATGCAGTTTGAGTAATGATGTTAGTGCTGGTTCCAAGTCTAATGTACCCATACGAGGAGAGGAATTCCCTATGCGGAACCCAGGGGTTGTGAGAAGTATCTCATACAAAACCTCAAAGCGCGTATCGTTTGAGACTCAGCATTGATGAAATTAAATATGCTTGTTTTTCTTGTCATGTCCTCTGATCTCCACCATCGCTGTAGTTTTGTAATCTCTTTCTGCCATTCAGAGAAACAAAGACATCTAGCAGGTCAACAAAGTCCCGCCACCAGCTTAGGTTGAGGGCTTTGTGTGTTACATTATGCAAAATAAGTCTATATGCAACATACTGTAAGTCCAGACATTCATATATTCTGAAATTCACCATTACAAGAGCCACTTGTTACACAGCACTCAACATAACGTATAATACTATGTCCTGCATAAATATAGAGTGATTATACTGTAGCCTGATTTATGAAATAGCACATGGCATCTGTTGTTATTCCCACAAAGGCATGGAAACAAAACACTCAAGTTTGAGTGAGAGCATAATAAAGTCGAGTAAGTGTGCTACGCCTTTCGAACAAGAAAGTGAATTGAAAATCTTCAAGTTCACTGACTATTATATTATAGACTTAGGCAATGTGCAACTTGTGGCAACACTGGCTGACTAAATGCTGACAAACTGATTAGGTAACAGTCAACTCACGCCATGGCTCAAGAGTTTCGGGAAGGAGACTTGTATCATATCGAGGATCATTCTGAAGTCACATGCAATAGTGGTTCAATCAAAACAACTTTTCTGTGGTTTGGGAATCTTGAGCTACTCACTGCCCTGTGGTCTGGTCTCACCACTGACTCCCTGACTGACTCACTGCTTCACAGACATTAGGAGATGATTGTTAGAAGGTAGGTCCCTCCCTTTGCAGTGAACTTCAATAGACCCCTTCAAAACAAGCATCCATAGTATCCCATGGTTAAAGAGGGTCAATTAGCCGTCGTTATTTAGCTTTTGCAGGTTATAAGATCTATTTCATTATGAACTAACAAGTCAACATACCCTGTCTATTATCAGCAGACTGTAATTACTTAACCAAATAACGTTTTATAATTGAACTTTTAAATGGGAAATCAATTGATTTTAGTGAATATGCATTAAAAGGACACAACATTTTTGTGGCCGAAGACCGTCAGACTGTAATATGAGTCTTGCTTGGCTAAGGTGAAAAACAAGGAAATGAGCAATAGGATGTGCTTCAATATAGGTTTCTGACTGTCCTTCTATTCCAGTTGCACTGTGTTGACTGTCGAAAGGTTTACTGGAAAATGTGGGTCAAGGTGCATTCTGCTCTACTGACTCAATGGGAAAGGCATCAAACGCATCAAGGGCATCACACAAGCTCCAATGTGTAGCTTACCCACCAAACAGTGGGTAAATGATCTACGGGCATTACCAAGCATTCTGTATTCATCTCTCTGCTGCCACTTAACCACATCAAGACATCAATGCTTTTACAGTGAAATGCAATGTAATCCAAATTATTCTAAAAAGGAAAATGTTAGTCTCATATACCCTTGGCTGGCTATGTAGTGATTCAATACATTGTTTAGCTAAATCGATTAACATTCTGTGGTGAACCGAACATTTCCTTTTCAAGTTATTTACACAAACATTAGCAGCTCAGAGAGCGTGTGGTATTGAAAGGTGATCTGGGAGGCCAGCTGTATGGTCTCCAGGGCTGGCGTCCCTCTCTCCCGGCCTGTTGGGGATGAGTAGTGTGGATATGCATTACAGAGAACACTCTGGACAATCATTTATCTCATAAATCTACGTGAGCATTAATACCAGCCACACTGCTGAAGTTCACCGGCTCAGCCTTTCTGAGGGGAAATTTTCACTGTGTTTTCTTTTCTTCAGTCTCACTTTTATTTGTGTTTGGACTCTTTATGTGAGCATTCAAAGGCCCAGGAGATGTTTCCTCCCTGTTTGATTAATGAGGATGGTCGAATCAGCCAAAGCAAACACGCAAATCAGTTCATTAGTCACAGAGGGATCTCTGTGTGTGTGTGTGTGTGTGTGTGTGTGTGTGTGTGTGTGTGTGTGTGTGTGTGTGTGTGTGTGTGTGTGTGTGTGTGTGTGTGTGTGTGTGTGTGTGTGTGTGTGTGTGTGTGTGTGTGTGTGTGTGTGTGTGTGTGTGTGTGTACAGTATGACTGTAAACACGTGTGAAGTGGATTAGGTGTGTGTCAGCGTGTTGGCATGTACACTACATGTATAACATCTGTGTATATTTACTTTAGGTGCCACAAATTCAGCCATTAAAAACCTGGTATAAGGAACGGCTTTGCAATACTAGTGTCAGATCAGACCATAATCCAAACCAGACCTCATCCTATTTTATGAGCGTGACATTAAACTTTGACACATTTACAGAACCAACAAGGACTTTTCCATTTTGTGTGTAAACAACCCCCATCACTCTAGCAGAAACAATGGCATAACCACGTGACAGAGATCTGGGCCGATGTGGTTGCCCATGTTACAGGTCTGTGTTGTAAAGAAGACGCTTTATGGAAAAATAAATGCTTTGTAATTCATGGTTTGTCAATGAGAATTTTTTACAGAAGTTGGAAATGGGTGTGTGAAACTATCAGAAAGGCTGTCTGAATATAGTTTACGCAGTACAGCTAGGGACCATTTAGAGCTGTGTGGATTTACATTGCACCCATTGAGTCTGAGTAGGGTAGCATTTGTAGCTTGTCCTCCAGGTCACAGCATCAGAGGACATTTTTACAAACACCTCTGAAAATCCACAGCAGTCTAAAACAGACCCCAGCTGGATTGGTTTATAGAGTTAACCAGAGGAGGGGCATGAGTTGGCAGGCAGTTAGCAGTATACATCATTCAGGGAAACATATTCTTTATAAAACATTATTACAATGCCTTGGAAATCTAATTCCCAGTAGCGAGGCCATTTCTTTTCTAAACAGTTTCAGACTAATTGTTTGCAAGAAGTGAGATGCATATTGTCAAAGATGGAAATATTATTGGATTCCAAGTTCCAAGTTAAATAGATTGTACACATATTCCACTCACTCCATCCTCCCAGTGTGGTCATTAACATCTATACATTTCCAGAACACACAGGCTATGTCACCAACTGTATATCATTGGCCAGTATCCTGGAAGCTGGCAATCTAAATACAAGGTTACAAATCAGGCAACATCAATGTCATTCAGTATGACAATGCATGTTTGTTTTCTTTGTTGGAAAAATACATTATTCTGTGGTGGGGATTTTAGTGGATTTGTCATCCCAGACGTCTAACATCAGGAGGATGGTTCTGCTTGACATTTTGCTTGCAATAGATTTGTCTTACAGCCACTATACCAAGAAGATAAAACAGCCATTGTGAAACATTTGAAATTGATTTGTGTTGGCTGCATGAAGCTCCAAATGATGACCAATGAGATGCTTTGCAAATCCAGTACAATTTTAGACGTTTGTACCATTATTTTCCTCATAACCATAGCCACATGTTTAATAACCCTTTCAACTTGCTCTTCTTTTCTCTTTGGAATATCTAAGAAAAGCCAATAGGGGTTTAGCTGTAAAGCAAAATGTTACACTCCTGTCTTTGTACATTTCCAAGAAACATTGGAGGTTAGAGGATTTAGGGTTGTCTTGACATTGATACGATAGCAAAAATGATGACAACTGTTTGAATATTAAAAGTGTGTACTGTATGTTGTAACCACCAAACAATATGGGCTAGGATAATATTACTGTTCCATTTGACACCGTTTGAGACCAACTAGAATAATAGTTGTAAAAACGTAATGTCAGTTTGATTGTAACCTCGGCACCTAGAACGAAGTCCTTCATGAGAGATTAGTTTGAGTGGATCTTTTTACTACTATGCCAAACAGTACGTATCTCATACCAAGTTTTTTTTAAATTGCTATTTTTATCAATCTTTAGCTTACAGATATTAGGCTACACTTACAGTTAAAGTAAATCAGTTTCCCATCTAAAGTGCTGTGATACTTCCTCCACGGAAGGTGATGTTGAAAGTCATCCTCTAAGAACATGTTGTGCTATCGTCCTCCCTGAGCAAGAAAGAGAGGCGTCGCTGAGAGCGTATTAGTCTTCATTATCCAAACTGTTCTTTCTCCAGACTGTATCCCTCCCCATTCACACATACGCACACCAAACTATCCAACTGTTTAATGATTTGGACACATAGTCCCGGGAGAGGGGCAACCAGTTAGTAATTTATCCACAAGTAGAGGTGAAAAGCATTTCAATTCACAATGAAATGTGCATTTATAATGATTAATTTATCATTTAGCTCCATGCTTTGTATAAAGTGTCTTAAATTATCAGAACATCGCTACAATGTTGTGACTCAATTTGGGTGCCTATGTGGTTAGCACTTCACATCTTTATACACTGAACAAAAATATAAACGCAACATGAGAAGTGCTGGTCCCATGTTTCATGAGCTTAAATAAAACATCACACATTTGTTGAAATCCCTGTTAGTGAGCATTTATCCTTTGCCAAGATATTCCATCCACCTGACAGGTGTGGCATATCAAGAAGCTGATTAACTAGCATGATCATTACACAGATCATTAAACATTGGAAGTATTGAAGGTAGGCCAAGACAGTAGGCCTATCTAAAGGAAATATCAATGTATGACTTGATTAAATTTCACCTTGTGCTGGGGACAATTGAAGACCACTCTAAAATGTGTGTTTTGTCACACAACACAGATGTCAGGTTTTGAGGGAGGGTGCAATTGGCATGCTGACTGCAGGCATGTCCACCAGAGCTGTTGCCAGAGAATTGAATGTTAATTTCTCTTCCATAAGCTGCCTCCAACGTTGATTTAGAGAATTTGGCAGTACGTCCAACCGGCCTCACAGCTGCAGACCACGTGTAACCATGCCAGCCCAGGACCTCCACATCTGGCTTCTTCACCTGCGGGATTGTCTGACACCAGCCACCCAGACAGCAGTTGAAATTTCTGCAGAAACTGTCAGAAACCGCCTCAGTGAAGCTCACCTGCATGCTTGTCATCCTCACCAGGGTCTTGATTGCAATTCAGCGTCGTAACCTACTTCAGTAGGCAAATGCTTATGTAGAAACATTTTTCATGGTGTAAATAACATTGGATAAAAGTAGCGACTCAGAGCAATAAAATTATATATCATACACTGCAGTTGAGGAACAATGGGAAAGTAATTCTGCTTTAAACGTTGATAAACTTGTAACCCCACTTTTTAGAAAATGGCCTTTGAATGTTTTGGTACAACTACTGGAGAGCTCTTCTTTTTCTAGACCCAGTCAGCATTGTTCACACCCTCTTAAGCCTTTTCCCCAACCATCTCTTTAACCTCTTACATCTATGGGGGCGCTATTTCATTTTTGGATGAAAAATGTTCCCGTTTTAAACAAGATATTTTGTCACAAAAAGATGCTCGACTATGCATATAATTGATACCATTCGAAAGAAAACACTCTGACGTGTCCAGAAATACCAAGATATTCTCTGTGCGTGCCCTAGAACGTGAGCTTCAGGCAAAACCAAGATGAGATGGCATCCAGGAAATGACAAGGATTTTTGAGGCTCTGTTTTCCATTGTCTCCTTATATGGCTGTGAATGCGAGAGGAATGAGCCTGCCCTTTCTGTCGTTTCCCCAAGGTGTCTGCAGCATTGTGACGTATTTGTAGGCAGATCATTGGAAGATTGACCATAAGAGACCACATTTACCAGGTGTCCGCCCGGTGTCCTGCGCCGAAATTGGTGCGCAAAAGTCACCTGCCAGTATTTTTCCATGTGATACAGAGAGGAAAGCAAGCTTCCACGAACTGCATATCAATGAAGAGATATGTGAAAAAACACCTTGAGGATTGATTCCAAACAACGTTTGCCATGTTTCGGTCGATATTATGTAGTTAATCCGGAAAAAGTTTTACGTTGTAGGTGACTGAATTTTCGGTTCGTTTCGGTAGCCAGACGCAATGTAGAAAAGTAACGATTTCTCCTACACACAGACGCTTTCAGGAAAAACTGCGCATTTGGTATGTAACTGAGAGTCTCCTCATTGAAAACATCAGAAGCTCTTCAAAGGTAAATGATTTTATTTATTTGGTTATCTGGTTTTTGTGAAAATGTTGCGTGCTAAATGCTACTCAAAATGCTATGCTAGCTTTGCATACTCTTACACAAATTAGTCAATTATTATGGTTCAAAAGCATATTTTGAAAATCTGAGATGACAGTGTTGTTAAGAAAAGGCTAAGCTTGAGAGCAGACGCATTATTTTCATTTTATTTGCGATTTTCAGAAATCGTTAACGTTGCGTTATGCTAATGAGCCTGAGGCTTTAGTCACAAACCCGGATCCGGGATGGGGAGTTTCAAGAAGTTAAGGATTCACATGTGAGGCCATGTGCTAAACAGAGGGAGTAAGGTAGTGTAGTAAACAACCAAAGATTTCAAGACTAAAAGTGGTGAAAGTAGTAGCCTACATCAAGGTAAAAAATATACTTTATAGGCTATACAGCAAATAAATCAAATCAAATCAAGGGCGCAGTTGTTTTCAGAAACACATAAACACTAAATATCTGCATGCGCCATTTCGATTTCTAAACATATAAATATTTCCCGTTATAAATGAGATCTGTCTGTAAAATTGTGTGCAAGTGAACAAGCATTATAATTCTGCCTGAAAAACGCCCATCATTCACCTTCTATGGTAATAATAACAGCCTTACTTGCTGTTAACTTTGGAAGTATAGGAGGTAGGCCAAGACAGTAGGCCTATCTAAAAGGAAATAGCAATGTATGGCGAACTTGATCAAATATCTTTGGAGATGTTGGCAGAATGTTTTATTTTGCAGTGATATTTGCTGTATCTGACCATATCTGAAAGACAACCACATTTTTCTGGACTTTTTTTTCTGGACCTGTTAACAGATCGTTTGAATGCAATAATGTTTTGCATTCACTTTTTCCCAAGCCTAAATATGCTGCCTTGCATGCGGATTCTGAAACATTGTCTAGTGAGAAAAAAATTAAAACTACAGCAGGCCTACTTACAGTGGTAGCCTACGCAATTCAATGCAAAAGATCAACTGTCTGTTCAACTGTTCAATTCTTCTGTATGTTGTAAACCGCGCTCCCTGTCAGATTCATAGAGAAATCTTTTACAATTATAATAGCCTACCTAATAGGCCCAGCTAAGTGAGAGATGCACACGGTAATTTGTTTTGTTTGGCTACTTCGAGAATACGAACTCAACTCTCTCAACATGTACTGAAAAAGGGAGAAATGTATTCTGCAATGGTTATGCTATACAGTGAGCTGCAAAAGTATTTGTCTCTGTACTCTAGCACTTTAGATTTGAACGGGTACAATACCTATGAGGTCAAAGGGCAGACTGTCAGCTTTAATTTGATGGTGTTTTCATCCATGTTGGATGAATTGTTTAGAAATTACAGAAAATTTTGTACATAGTCCCCCCATTTTCTGGGACCAAAAGTATTGGGACAAATTAACTTATACAGTGGGGCAAAAAAGTATTTAGTCAGCCACCAATTGTGCAAGTTCTCCCACTTAAAAAGATGAGAGAGGCCTGTAATTTTCATCATTTTTTTATTTTACCTTTATTTTACTAGGCAAGTCAGTTAAGAACAAATGCTTGTTTTCAATGACAGCCTAGGAACAGTGGGTTAACTGCCTGTTCAGGGGCAGAACGACAGATTTGTACCCTGTCAGCTCAGGGATTCGAACTTTCGGTTACTAGTCCAACGCTCTAACCACTAGACTACCCTGCCGCCCCACATAGGTACACTTCAACTATGACAGACAAAATTAGAAAAAAAATCCAGAAAATCACATTGTAGGGTTTTTAATGAATTTATTTGCAAATGATGGTGGAAAATATGTGTTTGGTCACCTACAAACAAGCAAGATTTCTGGCTCTCACAGACCTGTAACTTCTTCTTTAAGAGGCTCCTCTGTCCTCCACTCGTTACCTGTATTAATGGCACTTGTTTGAACTTGTTATCAGTATAAAAGACACCTGTCCACAAAGACAACAGTCACACTCCAAACTCCACTATGGCCAAGACCAAAGAGCTGTCAAAGGACACCAGAAACAAAATTGTAGACCTGCACCAGGCTTGGAAGACTGAATCTGCAATAGGTAAGCAGCTTGGTTTGAAGAAATCAACTGTGGGAGAATTTTTTTGGAAATGGAAGACATACAAGACCGCTGATTATCTTCCTCGATCTGGGGCTCCACGCAAGATCTCACCCCGTGGGGTCAAAATGATGAGCAAGAACGGTGAGCAAAAATCCCAGAACCACACTAGTGAATGACCTGCAGAGAGCTGGGACCAACGTAACAAAGCCTACCATCAGTAACACACTATGCCGCCAGGAACTCAAATCCTGCAGTGCCAGTGTTCCAGGCCCGTCTGAAGTTTGCTAGAGAGCATTTGGATGATCCAGAAGAAGATTGGGAGAATGTCATATGGTCAGATGAAACCAAATAGAACGTTTTGGTAAAAACTCAACTCGTTGTGTTTGGAGGACAAAGAATGCTGAGTTGCATCCAAAGATCACCATACCTACTGTGAAGCATGGGGGTGGAAACATCATGCTTTGGGCCTGTTTTTCTGCAAAGGGACCAGGATGACTGATCCGTGTAAAGGAAAGAATGATTGGGGCCATATATCGTGAGATTTTGAGTGAAAACCTCCTTCCATCAGCAAGGGCATTGAAGATGAAACGTGGCTGGGTCTTTCAGCATGACAATGATCCCAAACACACCGCCTGGGCAACGAAGGAGTGGCTTTGTAAGAAGCATTTCAAGGTCCTGGAGTGGCCTTGCCAGTCTCCAGATCTCAACCCCATAGAAAATCTTTGGAGGGAGTTGAAAGTCCGTGTTGCCCAGCAACACCCCCAAAACATCACTGCTCTACAGGAGATCTGCATGGAGGAATGGGCCAAAATACCAGCAACAGTGTGTGAAAACCTTGTGAAGACTTACAGAAAACGTTTGACCTCTGTCATTGCCAACAAAGGGTAGATAACAAAGTATCGAAAAACTTTTATTATTTATACATTTTTATTTATTATTGACTAAATACTTATTTTCCACCATAATTTGCAAATAAATTAATTAAAAATCAACTCTGATGAACATTACAGGCCTCTCTCATCTTTTTAAGTGGGAAAACTTGCACAATTGGTGACTGACGAAATACTTTTTTGCCCCACTGTATGTTTATTAATGGTGTCCAAATTTGAGTAATGGTCCCATATTCTTAGCATGCAATGATACTCTCAAATTAAACCTCAATAATTGTATCATTTCAAAACAACAAAACAATGTGTCATTGTCAAAATACTTCTGGAGCTCACTGTTTGTATTATGTTTATAAATGAAATATTTTCTGCATGAGAAATTTGACATTACAGTATTCAGACTACAAATATCAATGAAAAAGGTGTACCGTCTTTTCTACTGTTAAACTGCGCTTCGGATTAGAAAAAAGACTTGAAATAGCTTAGTACTGTGACATGGGTCCAATTACATGTAAATGAGAAATGGGACAAATGGTACAGTAGCCTATACTAATTTGTTGTAGGTCTATAGGCTATTTTGCGACAAGAGTAGCCTATGAAACCATGTCAGCGCTCCCTGTCCACGGGCACATAGCTCGATAACCTACCCTATTCATTCCGTTTTTTGGGACAATAAATGTATCCTACCCAAGCTACAACAACACAATGTCATGAAGAATGTTATTGTTGTATTGAAGTGAGTACAAAACTCTAGTCTAGGCTGGTAACTGCAGTGAATAGCCTATGTCATTTGAATAACCGCTCAAAGGCCAGGCATTTTGAATGCATATTCATTTCGAAATAACTGCAGCTAGCCTGCCTGATCTGGCAACCATTTGGATCACTTATGGGTCTTTTCTTGTCAGTTTAGCCTACAAGGTCCAGGAACATTAGCAGGCCAGTAATATGGTATGTTTTGTAAGGATGTATCGTCCAATAGAAACATGCTAAAGCAGGGATTTCTAGTGGCGCGCCTATGAATTATGATAATGCAGAGGCGCGGAGGAAGTTGTATCCATAGTTTCCCCGTTTGGCTTCCGCGTTTTAAAAACCTACGAAAACGAGGTGGACAGTGCCAAAACTCAAAAACCTTTTACCATTCCCAGTCTTCTTTTATTTGTTTTCCAAGTGCCTATGTAGAATGGATAAAATGCACTCAGAGTGAAGGAGGAGCGCTCCCATAGGGGATGTTTCATGCTGCTTTATGTGGAGGTGGTTGATCTCTGAAAATTATAGCTTCCAGGGGACACAGAAAATACCAGCTCATTTCAATCCAAGCCACATGCGGACAAGAGAAAGCCAGCGTAAATGGTAAATTTATAGCTTTTTAATGGCTATGTT
This sequence comes from Oncorhynchus masou masou, assembly GCF_036934945.1. Taxonomy (NCBI): domain Eukaryota; kingdom Metazoa; phylum Chordata; class Actinopteri; order Salmoniformes; family Salmonidae; genus Oncorhynchus; species Oncorhynchus masou. Next base: position 58,983,867 of record NC_088242.1, read on the forward strand.
GTATGATTCCGTCGAGGGGGTGGGTTTGGCAGATGATGCTGAGAGATGATGCTGAGGAGAGGGGTATTCAAGTCAGTACTGTGTCTCGTGAACAAATTACAATGCAGTACATATATTCTTCACAATATTAGGCATACACTACATGTACACAGTAATACATAATCAAGGATGATTGACACCACCCAAAGCCAAATTATTGACTCAATCGGTTGGGGGAAACACTGAGGAATGACACGACTCGACCATGCGGGATCAATTCTGAGAGTCATTCCAATGTTAATTTCGAAAATCTCAAACCTAAACGTGAAAGTGGCCTCTGAAGAGACGTGACTTTAAGAGTCATCTGACAGCATGGGATTGCTGTTTGGGTAAGATGTTAGCCTTAGGCCATAGGGTGTTTGAATTTGCCAGACCACATGTGTTTACTAGTCCTATAATGTATGTAGTGAATACTGTATAAAAAAGGGAGTGCCAAGTCCTTGCCATACTGCACACAGCTTTATTTGGTAGACTATAACAGCAGAGCCACAATGATTTTGAACATTTTGGAGGAAGCATTTATTTAGAAAACAATGAGAAACCCTGATGTACTGTAGACGAACCAGTATTGCCGTAATTCTGCTTCCATTGAACTGTACTAAGGAGGCCATAATAATCCTTAATCAACGAATCAACTAGCTTGTACTCTAAAAATGCATTTCCCCCATGGATTAAGGACTGTTAAAAGGTTCAACTGGACTCAGATTCCCAGACGTCCTACTTCAATGGAATTGCTTCTTCGTTGCTTATAAACAAATATTGGCTGGGGTCATTTGTTTCCAACATGGATAAGCAACAGGATAACTCAAAGGGGTGAAGGTAATGATACTATATGTGCCAGAGACAAAGGAGGTTGGTGGCACCTTAATTGGGGAGAATGGGCTCCTGGTAATGACTGGAGAGGAATTTGTGGAAGGGTATCAAATACATCAAACACATTGTTTCCAGGTGTTTGATGCCATTCCATTGGCTCCGTTCCGGCCATTATTATGAGCCAATCTCCCCTCAGCAGCCTCCTGTGGCCAGAGATACCACTTCTTATTCCTAGCTGCAGTTGGAAACAGGGAATCTTGTTGTCCACGGCTTGTTTTGAAAAAAGTGTCTCGGCTCCATTTCGGTACAGTGTCCGACTTCCTTCCTCTCTGTGACCCTAGAGGTGAAGCCAGCATAATGAATTTCTCACTATTGCCCACTGCTCGGCTTGCAAGGCTCGTGTGCTCTATAATAGCGGCTCCTCAAAGTCTTTCTGCTGCAGTTGATTTATTGTGACCTCAGCAAGATTTCCTGTCACTCTATTCAGTTTCCCAATAGCAGGGAGCAGATGTTCCGATGCTGAAAATATGTTTCTGACAGTGACTTATAGCAAGGGGAAATAGAAACGACTCCTACCCAAAGACACCCCCCATGATTAGGATCAAAACAAACAGGCAAACTTGCATTCAGCAGCTGCATCCCAGCCTCCCTGCAAAACAGCCATATATCAAAGTCTTCGTGTTAACACGTATCAAAATAATATTTGTTGTCTTGCGGTGGATGGCCTATACCCCAAGCCCGTTAGCAGTTCTACAATGTGTCTCATAATATTTTAATGATCATATTTTCTCTGAGAATGACTGAGTTTCCAGTGCGATGGGAGAACCTCATTAGCGTCTCCCAGAAAGAAAAAAACTTTTGAAAACTTAATGTGGACTGTAATGGGATGAAACCGTCTCAGTGTTTACTGTTGATACAAGTAGTCTGCAGGTCTTTGTTATTGTTGTCAAGCAAGCCATTTTTAATTTACTAGAGGATACACTTTAATTGAGGAGAGGAAACCCCACTGGGCACACACTGGTTGAATCAACGTTGTTTCCAAGTCATTTCAATATAATTACGTTGAACCAACATGGAAAAGATGTTGTATTGACGTCTTTTCCCTGTGGTACCGTGCTTTAAGAAACCCCCCACCATGTGGGTAATAATAATTTTAAAAAATGTATATCCCTCTTTTCAATATAATCAAATATCAGTTTCCACTCATTTGTGTGGAAGATATAGAAGAGCCATATGGTGGTGCAGTACTAGCGGCACAGTACAGCAAAACGTGTTGTTGAAAGTATGTATGGCTGAGAACTCCATACCTAACAACAGTATGAAAACAATCAGAACACAATCACATAGAGGGATGGAACCTGGAAGACTAATGTCTTCCCTAGCACTGCCTGATGTATCTCTGGAATGTATCCATCCTACTGTGCTGAGGATCTCTGTTGTAAACACTACTCCATCAATAGGCAGCCCTTCTTCAGCAGACCCACTCGCTGCTATAGAGCCCCCGTTCTCTGCTAGAGACTTTATTGGCAGTATATAAAAGTTCTGGCTAAAAGCTTGACAAATCACAGGCAGCTAGTTCAGGTTTGGGCCAGGTTGTGGAGTGGAGCTATAGCCTGCTGTTTGGCTGCAGTAGGCATTGTACATTATAGATCAGAGAGAGCTTTATCTTGCTGTGGATGATGAGGGAGTGGAATGTGATCAGTTGATGGTCAGCGCATTGCATTTCACAATTTGACACAGCTGAGGTTAAACAACTGAAACGTTGGAGGAATTATAGATGCCAAAATATTACATGCTCTCTGTCTGCGCTGTGTACGTCATCAATACGCTTGACTGGAACAGACAAGTCAGGGCCAGCAACAGCAAGCATCCTAATAATGAGGAAAAAATGAGACAGGAGGAAGTCGTGAATGGAAATATCCTTTCCCAATGCCCCCTACCATATTCCCACCTCAACACCAGGCTGAGGCTCTCCATGGAGAAGCGGGAAGCTGGAGAGAGAGAAGCAAAGAACCACGTCTCCACACCAAGGCAGGCAGTAAGAGCTGTCTGCCCATGAGAGGGGCGGCAGTGGACACATTCCCAGTCCCAGAGACCATAGACTGACAGCCCATGTTCAAGACACCCAGGGGAAATTATAGGGTCTGAAGAACCTGAGGGCACAACTCGAAAACAAGCATACAGGGGACAAGCATGAAAATACACATTGTGCTCCACAGGGAAGTCATTAGGCAAATCGTCCTCTGGCAGACAGAGTCTGGGAAGTATTTAGAGGGGTGACATGTCCTTTCTGGAGTAGGTAGGCCACAACTCACAGGACTTTAAGGAACTATTGTTTTGTCATTAATCAATACATCTTTAGCTTACCCCCTTGAATATCTTGTCATCAGTGATTTAGAATTCCTACTGCCGTTGTGGCATATAGTTCTTCTTGATTACATCCTTGGGTGCAGCCTAATTCTCAGATGCAAGCTTTTGCTTCTTTCTCAAATACATGTTTGGCTATCTAAAATACATGCTTGCATAGTGAGGCTTTCTCAAATACATGTTTTTATGAACATGCAACTTGAAATACCTATGTGGGGTAGACTGGTTGTCTGAGGCTTTTCTTCTTACAGTTCAATCAACAACAATGTGTTGCATTATATACAGTAATAATGAATGAATCTGTAGAGAAACTTCAGAACTACTTGGCCAATAAAATAAATAAAAGATTGCAGAAATGTTACATGTTGCAAAAACAGCTTATTTCTCTCAAATGTTGTACACACATTTGTTTACATCTTTGTTAGTGACCAATTTATCCTTCCACCTGACAGGTGTGGCATACCAAGAAGCTGATTAAACAGCATGATCATTACACAGATGCACCTTGTGCTGGGGGACAATAAAAGGCCACTCTAAAATGTGCAGTTTTGTCACATAACACAAAGCCACCAATGTCTCAAATTCTGAGGATTATTTCTGTCTGTAATAAAGCCCTTTTGTGGGGAAAAACTGATTAGCTGGGTCTGCCTCCCCAGTGGGTGGGCCTGTGCCCTCCCAGGCTCACCCATGGCTCCACCCTGCACAGTCATGTGAAGTCCATAGATTACGGCCTAAAGAAATGTATTTCAATTGACTGATTTCCTTATATGAACTGTAACTCAGTGAAATCTTTGAAATTGTTGCATGTTGCGTTTATATTTTTGTTCACTATATATTTACATTCCCCCTGGCTAATTTGGGCATTATTCCTCTCTTTGCTACCACTGTATGCAAGAACATGGCAGAGGAGGTTTCCAAATTCTTGTTAGCGTACCATTTTCGTCAGTTGCAAACCACAGATATTTCCATTTTGCAAGGAGGTCGCCTCTTTTAGCTTGAATTTACAGTAATCCATATACCAGTTTGATCTTAAAATTAGATACTTGTGTGTTGGCTCTCTGGTATTTTGTTACAGATTTGTATTGGAGAACCTAGGATTTGTCACGTTTTATTTCCTAATTTAAATTGTTAGCTATTGTGGGTGCATTAACATGAAAGTGTAGTGATTTACTGTGAAGAAGTGTCATTATAGGCTCCAAGACAGGCAGCCAAATGAAGGAGACTATGGTTGAGTGGGTTTTATGTAATTGAAGACATACATTTCAGTTGCGTTCTTGTGGTTGAGACAGGGCTTGTTTTCAAGAGTTTTCTCTCCCTTTTTGTCCAGCTGCATGACAGAACTGAATTAGTATCCAAAATAAGATTAACCATCTTCTATTCTCACCCATGAGCCCCCTTAAGATATTCTTTACCATATCAGCCATGTGGAATGTCTAAAACATTAACAAGATGCTGAGAAATTGTTTTGAAGTGCCTTGGAGAGTCCTTTTTTGTGTTTTCACTGAAACATGTTTTTGATTTGAGTTACAACCATCAAAGGTTGTTTCAAAAGTTAACATGAACAAACATACGTAAGTGGACTCAAGTGTCCACATTACACAGTTATTATGCATAGGCCTATTTATGTTGGGAGTTTTTGTTCAGTGTGTGTCCACATTTGCCTTTACTTGTCACTAGTCTATCAGTAATCTTATTTTTGTTGATAGATTATTTTAATATTGTTAGAGAAATGATTGCTGCTCACCCAAGGGGCCCTGTTAACCAGAGGGTAACAATCCCTTTTGACTGGACACTATTTATGAGACACCAAAGATTAAGGCTGGGAGTTCATGTGCCTGACTTGTGTTATTAAAGAGATATGAAAGACATTTGTCTTAATCTACTGAATTTATGTTCGAATCGAGTCAAAGAACAATATGTGTAGGCTACTTTGTGCGATGTGAAAGGTAGAGTACAATGACAGACGCGCATGAGGGGGTATACAGAGCACAAAGTGAGTGAAATATCTTTCAGAAAACAAACATGTATTCCAAAATGCCACCCACAACCCAGACAGTCAACACAGTACCAAAAATAAAGCTTTATTAATACACAATTTGTTATAATGTTTGTGTATAATGAATATATAGCACGTACAGTAACAAGCCTAAGCCATATTATCTGGCACCGTGATTACTAAGTTTAGATAGCTGGCTGCTAAACTAGTTTACCAATCTAAAAAAATGTTAGTAACTCAATTAGTCCATATCAACAATCTGTGACAGACTTTAACAAGAGAAAAAACTGCTGATGCAAAAACAGATTTCAAAAATGCACCTTGTGTATTCTACTATTCTAAAATATATATTTTGTTTTTGTTTTGTGAAATGAATCCTAGGGCCCATTCCTGCCTTATTGTGAGACCCCTCTACTCTGATATGGCTGCAACTACACTAGGCCTCTGATGGTATGTGCAATGAACTCATGGTACTTTTCAGAATCAGTGGCAGCCCAGACTCATTGTGTCCATGGCAAGGTTACCGACACTGAGGGTTACGGTATAATATGTCTGTTCAGTAAAACCTGGGATTAGGCCTTTGGATGTGGCCTCATCCAATGCAGTGACTGGCTGTTCTTAATGTGATTATTATTGTGATACAATAATCTTTGTGCGATTTAGTTTCACTGCAAGAGACATATACTGCGTTTGCACTCTGACTACTGTACATGTTTTATTGCTAGTGACCTAGCATATAAATATACAGGCAGAAATCTTTCGGTGTAAAAGCAGTATTTTAGTGAGCAGCTGTAAAGTGTGTAGTGAGCTACCGTTATCACAGAGGCCCCAAACTAACCGTTTGGACAAAATAGGACTTTTATTTTACTTTTTATAGAGTCAAAAAATCTTAAGTTATGAGTGCATGTAAATTATGAGTGCATGTATTCGTCAACATGTAAATTGACCGGAATAATTATGTCATGAAATGTCATGACCTTAGAACTGGGGTGTAACCATTACACAGATCGTTGCAAAACGTTTAGTCTGTAGCCAAACATTTAGCAACTAGATGAGTTTACGTCAAACAGAAAACGCAAACGAGAATTTCTATTGGACAAATTTAGGTAGACCCTCCCTGTTTTGTTCAGTTTGGTTCTTAAATGTTAAACGGTTTCTGTAATGAATACACTAATTTTCTGTGTTGACTCTGTTGGCTGTAGGTCGGACATACTGTACTGTATATGTAGGTATACTATAGGTATACTATATATACTATATATATAGTATAGGTATATAGGTATACTATATGTATATAGGTATACTATAGGTATATAGGTACTATATATATATATAGTATACCAATAAACCTATAGTATACCTACAGTGCCTTGCGAAAGTATTCGGCCCCCTTGAACTTTACTTTTTGCCACATTTCAGGCTTCAAACATAAAGATATAAACTGTATTTTTTGTGAAGTATACAAGTGGGACACAGTCATGAAGTGGAACGACATTTATTGGATATTTCGGCCCCCTCAAATCAAAAACTTTGCGCAAAATTATTCAGCCCCTTTACTTTCAGTGCAGCCAACTCTCTCCAGAAGTTTAGTGAGGATCTCTGAATGATCCAATGTTGACCTAAATGACTAATGATGATACATACAATCCACCTGTGTGTAATCAAGTCTCCGTATAAATGCACCTGCACTGTGATAGTCTCAGAGGTCCGTTAAAAGCGCAGAGAGCATCATGAAGAACAAGGAACACACCAGGCAGGTCCGAGATACTGTTGTGAAGAAGTTTAAAGCCGGATTTGGATACAAAAAGATTTCCCAAGCTTTAAACATCCCAAGGAGCACTGTGCAAGCGATAATATTGAAATGGAAGGAGTATCAGACCACTGCAAATCTACCAAGACCTGGCCGTCCCTCTAAACTTTCAGCTCATACAAGGAGAAGACTGATCAGAGATGCAGCCAAGAGGCCCATGATCACTCTGGATGAACTGCAGAGATCTACAGCTGAGGTGGGAGACTCTGTCCATTGGACAACAATCAGTCGTATATTGCACAAATCTGGCCTTTATGGAAGAGTGGCAAGAAGAAAGCCATTTCTTAAAGATATCCATAAAAAGTGTTGTTTAAAGTTTGCCACAAGCCACCTGGGAGACACACCAAACATGTGGAAGAAGGTGCTCTGGTCAGATGAAATCAAAATTGAACTTTTTGGCAACAATGCAAAACGTTATGTTTGGCGTAAAAGCAACACAGCTCATCACCCTGAACACATCATACCCACTGTCAAACATGGTGGTGGCAGCATCATGGTTTGGGCCTGCTTTTCTTCAACAGGGACAGGGAAGATGGTTAAAAGTGATGGGAAGATGGATGGAGCCAAATACAGGACCATTCTGGAAGAAAACCTGATGGAGTCTGCAAAAGACCTGAGACTGGGACAGAGATTTGTCTTCCAACAAGACAATGATCCAAAACATAAAGCAAAATCTACAATGGAATGGTTCAAAAATAAACATATCCAGGTGTTAGAATGGCCAAGTCAAAGTCCAGACCTGAATCCAATCGAGAATCTGTGGAAAGAACTGAAAACTGCTGTTCACAAATGCTCTCCATCCAACCTCACTGAGCTCGAGCTGTTTTGCAAGGAGGAATGGGAAAAAATTTCAGTCTCTCGATGTGCAAAACTGATAGAGACATACCCCAAGCGACTTACAGCTGTAATCGCAGCAAAAGGTGGCGCTACAAAGTATTAACTTAAGGGGGCTGAATAATTTTGCATGCCCAATTTTTCTGTTTTTGATTTGTTAAAAATGTTTGAAATATCCAATAAATGTCGTTCCACTTCATGATTGTGTCCCACTTGTTGTTGATTCTTCACAAAAAAATACAGTTTTATATCTTTATGTTTGAAGCCTGAAATGTGGCAAAAGGGGGCCGAATACTTTCGCAAGGCACTGTATATATACAGTACAGTACAGTACAGTCAACAGAGAGCCAACAGAGAGAGAGACAACACAGAAAATGTGTGTATTCATTACAAAAACCGTTTACCGTTGCCTCTTTTGGCTGTAGGTCGGACGTACTGTACTGTATTGTTTATATAGGTATACTATACTAGGAGCATAGGAAGTTTAAAGGGTGTGTTGGTGTGTGTCTCAGTCACCAGATTCCAACCCAATTGAACAATTATGGGAGATCCTGAAGCAGTGCCTGATACTTCTTTTTCCACCACCATCAACAAAACACCAAATTATAACATTTATTTTGGAAGAATAGTGTAACATCCCTCCAACAGAGTTGCAGACGTTTGTAAAATGTATGCCAAGATGCATTGAAGCGGTTCTGGTGGCTTGTGGTGGAACAACGCCCTATTAAGACATTTTATGTTGGTGTTTCCTTTATTTTGTCAGTATTTTGTCAGTTACCTGAATCATTTTCATAAACTGAGTGGTTTGAACCCAGAATGCTGATTGGCTGACAGCCGTGGTATGTATACCAGTGGTATGACAAAACATTTATTTTCACTCTTCTCATTATCTTCGAAACAAGTTTATAATAGCAATAAGGCCCCTCAGGGGTTTGTGGTATATGGCCAATATACCATGGCTAAGGGCTGTATCCAGGCACTCTGAGCTGCATTGTGCATAAGAACAGCCCTTAGCTGTGGTATATTGGCCATATACCACACCCCCTTTACCATTTACCTCATGCAGTGCAACACATCTCCTTCGCATAGAGTTGATCAGGCTGTTGATTGTGGCTTGTGGAATGTTGTCCCACTCCTCTTCAATGGCTGTGGGAAGTTAATGGATATTGACGGGAACTGGAACACACTGTCGTACATGTCAAACCAGAGCATTCCAAACATGGTTGGCATGTCTGGTGAGTATGCAGGCCATGGAAGAACTGGGACATTTTCCACTTCAAGGAATTGTATGCAAATACTTGTGACATTGGGCCGTGCATTATCATGCTGAAATTAAGGTGATGGCGGCGGATGAATGGCACGACAATGGTCCTCAGCATCTTGTCACAGATTCTCTGTGCATTCAAATTGCTTATGCCTGCCCATACCATAACCCCACCACCACCAGAATGGTGGGAGAATTTTCCCACTTAAGTTGGACGACGAGCACACAGTTGAGCTTCCCTGAGATGATTTCTGACAGTTTGTGCAGAAATTATTTGGTGTGCAAACCCACAGTTTCATCAGATGTCATCAGATGTTCATCAGGTGTGGAGGTCCTGGGCTGGCGTGGTTACACGTGGTCTGCGGTCGTGAGGCTTGTTGGATGTACAGCCAAATTCTCTAAAATGACATTGGAGGCGGCTTATGGGAGAGAAATTAACATTCAATTCTCTGGCAACAGCTCTGGTGGACATTTCTGTAGTCAGCTTGCCAATTCCACGCTCCCTCAAAAATTGAAACATCTGTGGTATTGTGTTGTGTGACAAAACTGCACATTTAAGAGTGGCCTTTTATTGTCCCCCAGCATAAGGTGCACCTGTGTAACAATATTGCTGCTTTATCAGGTTCTTGATATGCCACACCTGTCAGGATTATCTTGGCAAAGGAGAAATGCTCACTAACAGGGATGTAAACAAATTTGGGACAACAATTTGAGAGAAAAAGCATTTTGTGCATATGGAAAATTTCTGGGATCTTTTTTATTTCAATCAAATTTTAATCACATTTATTTAGAGATAAATAAAGAGAGAAAGAGAGAGAATTAGAGAGAGCATACTTAAATCACACAGGACACCGGATAAGACAGGATAAATACCCCAGATATAACAGACTGACCCTAGCCCCCAGACACATAAACTGGTGCAGCATAAATACTGGAGGCTGAGACACTGTGGCCCAGTCCGACGATACCCCCGGACAGGGTCAAACAGGCAGGATATAACCCCACCCACTTTACCAAAGCACAACCTCCACACCACTAGAGGGATATCTTCAAACACCAACTTACCATCCTGAGACAATGCCGAGTATAGCCCACAAAGATCTCCGCCACAGCACAACCCAAGGGGGGTGCGCCAACCCGGACAGGAAGATCACGTAAGTGTTACATGTGATTTACATAGTTTCAAAAAAGTGTATCTTGAGGGGTCTCTGGTGGCACATCTGGCGCTGCAGTACAGCGCCATTAGCCACTGCGCCACCCGGGAGGCCCTGGTTTGTCATTATTGATCGATAAAATCCAACTCTCCCACACTAACTTTACAAAATATTTGTTTATTTTTATTGCTGATTAAAATTGCTCACTGTTCATTGTTGGCATTTCCAGCCCAAGTTTGCCCACTTTGCCAATGAAGTAATCATTCAAATAATTGGCAACATCAAATGGTTGGTGATGAATAAGTCATCTGATTCGATGAAAGATGGAGTTGAATTTGTCTTTCTGCCCATAATTTCATTTAAAGTACTCAAAAGTTTTCTTCCATCAATCATCACTTTATATCATTGATCTTGGCTTCATAATAAAGTTTCTTCTTCTTTTTGTTGAGTTAGTCACATCATTTCTCAAATTCCTTTTGCCCCATTTCCTTCAACCATACAGTTTTTCAATTCCTCATCAATGCATGGAGCCTTAACAGTTCTAACAGTCAGTTTCTTAACAGGTGCATGATTATCAATAACTACAAGAACCAATTTCATAAATTCATCAAGTGCAGTGTCTGGATGCTCCTCATTAATCACATCAGACCAACACATATTTTAAACATCATCCACATAAGAGTCACAGCAAAATCTTTTGTATGATCTCTTATACACTATTTTAGGCCCAGCTGTTGGAACTTTGGCTTTCCTGGATATATCCACTATAAATGTAAGGAATTTGAAATTATTTATACTTTAACTTTTGATAGTTAAGAATATTTAAAATCAAATACTTTTAGACTTTTACTCAAGTACTCAAGTATTTTACTGGGTGACTTTCACTTTCATTTTCTATTAAAGTATCTTTACATTCATTCAAGTATGACAATTGGATACTTTTTCCACCACTGGCTATTGGTACACTATAATTACAAGTACCCCTCAAGATACACTTCATTTTAACTAGCCAAATCCTGTGTAACACCTAGTAATTACATTGTACTCATGCAGATATTACATGCACTCTGGTGTACTAGTGCATGTATTCTCTCACTTGGATCGCACTTACAGAAGCTTGAAAATTAGGTAATGTAACTTAGGTAACTTAGGTAAATTAGGTAACTGTACTGTATCAAAATCAAATCAAATTGTATTTGTCACATGCGCCAAATACAACAGGTATAGGTAGACCTTACCGTGAAATGTTTGGGGGAGTAAATGTAAATAGTCCGGGAGCCATTTGAACCTCTTTGGGCTGCAATCCCGTTAATGGGATGATATGACAACAGCCAATGAAAGTGCAGGGCGCCAAATTCAAAACAACAGAAATCTCATAATTACAATTCCTCAAACATACATGTATCTTATACCGTTTTAAAGGTACTCTTGTTGTTAATCCCACCACAGTGTCCGATTTCAAATATGCTTTTCAGGGAAAGCACCACAAACGATTATGTTCGGTCACCACCAAACGACAATAAAAACAGCCATTTTTCCAGCCAAAGAGAGGAGTCACAAAAAGCACAAATAGAGATAAAATTAATCACTAACCTTTGATGATCTTCATCAGATGACACTCATAGGACTTCATGTTACACAATACATGTATGTTTTGTTTGATAAAGTTCATATTTAAATAAAAGAAATCTGAGATTACATTGGCACATTATGTTCACTAGTTCCAAAAACATCCAGTGATTTTGCATAGCCACATCGATTCAACGGAAATACTCATCATAAATATAGATAATAATACAAGTTATACACATGGAATTATAGATATACCTCTCCTTAATGCAACCGCTGTGTCAGATTTTAAAAAAACTTTACTGAAAAAGCAAACCATGCAATAATCTTAGACGGCGCTCAGAAATATAATAAATTTAGCCGCCATTTTGGAGTAAACATAAACCAGAAATTACATGCTAAATATTCCCTTACCTTTGATTATCTTCATCAGAATGCACTCCCATGAATCCCAGGTCCACAATAAATGCTTGATTTGTTTGATAATGTCCGTTATTTATGTCCAATTAGCTACTTTTGTTAGCGCGTTTGGTACACCTATCCAAACGCTGGTGCTGGTCGACCATTTTTTCAGACAAAAACTTCAAAAACTTATATAAAAGGTCGAAGAAACATTTCAAACTAAGCACATAATCAATCAATCATTAGGATGTTTTTATCATAAATCTTCAATAAAGTTCCAACTGGAAAATTCCTTTGTGTCTTGAGGAGGAACGGAATGCAGGAAGATATCATGCGGTATGCGCGTGACCGGGAACTGGCTCTCTGCCAGTAGTCTGATTCATTCCCTCTTATTCAGTCCCACAACACAGTAGAAGCCTCATTGAAATCTCTATAGACGGTTGACATCTAGTAGAAGCCCTAGGAAGTGAATTGTCATTCATATCGCAATGGGATTTCAATAGGGAATGGTTTGAAAATGTATCAACCTCAGATTTCTCACTTCCTGTTTGGATTTCTTCTCAGGTTCTTGCCTGCCATATGAGTTCTGTTATACTCACTGACATCATTCAAACAGTTTCAGAAACTTCAGAGTGTTTTCTATCCAATGCTATTAATAATATGCATATATTAGCAACTGAGACTGAGGAGCAGGCCGATTACTCTGGGCACCTCTGGGCACCTTTCATCCAAGCTACTCAATAGTGCCCCTGCAGCCATAAGAAGTTAATTGTTCAGCAGTCTTATAGCTTGGGGGTAGAAGCTGTTAAGGAGCCTTTTGGACCTATACTTGACGTTCCGTTACCCCTTGCCGTGCGGTAGCAGAAAGAACAGTCTATGACTTGGGTGACTGGAGTTGTTGACAATTGTTTGGGCCTTCCTCTGACACGACCTGGTATATAGGTCCTGGTTGACAGTGTATTGGGCCATATGAACTACCCTCTGTGGGCCTGGGTCCAGGATGTCCCTAGCGGGGACCCTGCACCTCTCCCACGGCCATAACCCTCCCAGTCAACCAGGTACTGGAACCGCCTGCCCCAAGGTCGAACCTTCAGGAGACACATCACCGTGTATGCCGGTTGGCCATCGATGAGACGAGGGAGAGGTGGGGCCTGGAAACAGGAGACAAAGGGCTGAGAAATGGGCTTAACTCTGGACACATGAAAGGTAGGATGTATATGAAGGGTACAGGGAAACAGAAGACGGACAGCAGAGAGGCTAATGATTTTATAGATTGGATTCCACTCAGAGGGATTCCACTCAGAGGGGCAGATCCCAGGTGGACAGCCATACAGCCATATCACAGGCGAGAGCCGTCCCGGACATCAGCATGAGGAGGTACGCCATCTTAGAGCGGTCCGAGGGGAAGGAGGGCTGAAGCTCGATGATGAGGGCACACTGAGCAAGAAACGCCTGACAGGTGCCCGGCTCTCCATCGAAGAGTTTGGGGGAAGGTAAGCAGGGTTCCGGAGTCGCCTCTTCACTGTTTACATTGAGACTGGTGTTTTGCAGGTACTATTTAATGAAGCTGCCAGTTGAGGACCTGGGAGGTGTCTCTAAAGTACTTGTCCTCTTGCTCAGTTGTGCACCGGGGCCTCCCACTCCTCTTTCTATTCTGGTTAGAGCCAGTTTGCATTGTTCTGTGAAGGGAGTATTACACAGCATTGTAAGAGATCTTCAGTTTCTGGCATTTTGAGCCTGTAATCAAAACCACAAATGCTGATGCTCCAGATACACAACTAGTCTAAAGAAGGCCAGTTTTATTGCTTATTTAATCAGAACAACAGTTTTCAGCTGTACTAACATAATTGCAAAAGGGTTTTCTAATTATCGATTAGCCTTTTAAAATGCTAAACTTGGATTAGCTAACACAACGTGCCATTGGAACACAGGAGTGATGATTGCTTATAATGGTCCTCTGTAGATATTCCATTAAAAAAATCAGCCGTTTCCAGCTACAATAGTCATTTACAACATTATCAATGTCTACACTGTATTTCTTATCAATTTGATGTTATTTTAATGGACAAAAAAAGGCTTTTCTTTCAAAAACAAGGACATTTCTACGTGACCCCAAACATTTGAACAGTAGTGTAAGTATTCAGACCCTTTACTCAGTACTTTGTTTAACCACCTTTGGCAGCGATTACAGCCTTGAGTCTTCTTGGGTATGATGCTGCAAACCTGGCACACCTGTATTTGGGGAGTTCCCCCCATTCTTCTCTGCAGATCCTCTCAAGCTCTGTCAGGTTGGATGGGGAGCATTGCTGCACAACTATTCCGTCTGGCCTGATTGGTGAAGTGTTATACCTTCCTGTAAGGACATCATATATGAAGGTATTACATTTGCACATAGTTATGTTGGAGCTTCTGCAGCATTATGTGAAGTATGGTGTATTCTACATGGAATTGTTACACTTGAAAGTTGTCAAAACACTTTGTTGACAATATATACATAAGTTCAGCTAATGCACTCTTATTACTCTGTAGGCTACTGACCAATGCAAAGCTTCCTCCTTCCTAACTCATGTGGCCAAGAGGAAGGAAACCACTCAGGAATTTCACCATGAGGTCAAGGGTGACTTCAAAAGCAATTACAGAGTTTAATGGCAACGACAGGAGAAAATTGAGGATGGATCAACAACATTGTAGTTACTCCACAATACTAGCTTAATTGACAGTGTGAAAAAAGGAAGCCTGTACAGATTAACAATATTCCAACACATGCATCCTGTTTGCAACAAGGCACTAAAGCAATATTATAAAAAATGTGGCAATGCAAATACCTTTTTGTCCTGAATACAAAGTATTATGTTTGGAACAAACCC
The DNA here is from genome assembly GCF_036934945.1 of Oncorhynchus masou masou. NCBI lineage: Eukaryota > Metazoa > Chordata > Actinopteri > Salmoniformes > Salmonidae > Oncorhynchus > Oncorhynchus masou. The sequence goes on from NC_088242.1 coordinate 58,998,982, forward strand.
AATACAACACATTACTGAATACCACTCTTCATATTTTCAAGGATAGTGGTGGCTGCATCATGTTATGGATATGCTTGTAATCATTTAGGACCGGGGAGTTTTTCAGGAGAAAAAAAAATACGGAATGGAGCTAACCACAAGCAAAAACCTGGTTCAGTTTGCTTTCCACCAGACACTGAGAGATTAATTTAACTGTCAGCAGGACAATTACTTAAAATACAAGGCAAAATATACACTGGAGATGCTGGAGTTGCTTACCATGAAGACAGTGAATGTTACCCAAGTGGCCAAGTTTTGACATAAATCTACTTGAAAATCTATGGCATGACCTGAAAATGATCAACAACTAATTTGACAGAGCTAGCAGAATTTTGAAAAGAATAATGGGCAAATTAAGTACAATCCAGGTGTGGAAAGCTCTTAGAGACTTACCCAGAAAGACTCACAGATGTCATGGCTGCCAAACGTGCTTCTACAAAATATTGTCTCAGGTGTGAAGAGTGATGTACACTAAATGAGACGTTTATTTTTTTATAAATTTGCTAAACATTTTGACACGTTTTCATTTTGACATTATGGGCTATTGTGTGTAGATGGGTGAGAATTTATTTTTATCCATTAATTTCAGGCTGTAACAACAAAATGTGGAAAAAGTCAAGGGGTATGAATACTTTCTGTAAAAAATAGAACATATTCTTTGCTCAAGCTGGGTGAAGTTTTTGCAATGACCACATGCAGCTTACACCTGTTGGAATATTAGGAGTTCTGGGATTTGTCCCCTGGGATAGATCTAATACCAGACATTTTTATTTATTTTACTAGGCAAGTCAGTTAAGAACAAATTCTTATTTTCAATGATGGCCTAGGAAATGGGTTGGGAACTGCCTTGTTCAGGGGGTAGAACGAAAGAGATATACATTGTCAGGTCGGGGATTTGATCTTGCAACCATTTTGGTTACTAGTCCAACACGTTAACCACTAGGCTACCTGCCGCCCCATAAGGAGAGACAAGAGACGAGACAAAACTAGCCAGTTATAGAATATTGTGTTGTAGGACAGCTGAACCCAAAGCTAGGCATTAAAATTGCAGTTGATACCATCACCACAATAAAATGTTTTTACATTAAATTAAACTTTGAAACAAACAGCATGCAAAGTGTAGAAGCACGGTGGCTAGGAAAAACTCCCTAGAAAGGCCAAAACCTAGGAAGGAACCTAGAGAGGAACCAGGCTATGAGGGGTGGCCATTATAACAGAACATGGCCAAGATGCTCAAATGTTCATAAATGACCAGCAGGGTCAAATAATAATAATAATCAAAGTAGTTGTCGAGGGTGCAGCAAGTCAGCACCTCAGGAGTAAATGTCAGTTGGCTTTTCTTAGCCGATCATTAAGAGTATCTCTACCAGTCCTGCTGTCTCTAGAGAGTTGAAAACAGCAGGTCTGGGACAAGTAGCATGTCCGGTGAACAGGTCAGGGTTCCATAGCCGCAGGCAGAACAGTTGAAACTGGAGCAGCAGCACGGCCAGGTGGACTGGGGACAGCAAGGAGTCATCAGGCCAGGTAGTCCTGAGGCATGGTCCTAGGGCTCAGGTCCTCCGAGAGAAAGAAAGAGAGAAAGAGAATTAGAGAGAGCATACTTAAATTCACACAGGACATGGGATAAGACAGGAGAAGTACTCCAGATATAACAAACTAACCCTAGCCCCCCGACGCATAAACTACTGAAGGCTGAGACTGGAGGGGTCAGGAGACACTGTCCCTGATGATGAAGCGTGATTCAGAGTCCAATGGCGACGAGATTTACACCACTCCAGCTGATGCTTGGTATTGCGTAGGGTGATCTTAGGCTTGTGTGCGGTTGCTCAGCCATGGAAACCCATTTCATGAAGCTCCAGACGAACAGTTATTGTGCTGACGTTGCTTCCAGAGGCAGTTAGGAACTCGGTAGTGAGTGTTGCAACTGAGGAAAGACAATTTTTAAAAGCTATGTGCTTCAGCACTCGGCGGTCCCGTTTTGTGAACTTATGTTTGCCTACCACTACGCGGCTGAGCCATTGTTGCTCCTAGTCATTTCCACTACACAATAACAGCAATTACAGTTGACCGGGGCAGCTCTAGTTCTGCAAGAAGTTTGACGAACTGACTTGTTTGAAATGTGGCATCCTATAATGGTGCCACGTTGAAAGTCATTGTGCTCTTCAGTATGGGCCATTCTACTGCCAATGTTTGTCTATGGAGATTGCATGGATGTGTGCTCGATTTGATACACCTGTCAGCAACAGGTGTGGCTGAAATAGCCGAATTCACTGATATTTTAGGCCATGTAGCTGACCACCTTGAGATGGCGAATAGGTCAGGAGGGAAAAAGTCCTTAACTTCAAAACATTGTTCTCTCCATAACAAAGCTACCTTAGCTTACCTCGCTGTACTCACTAATGCCCTTATTCGTTGTGACTGAATGGCAAAGACACACCCAAGAAACATCCACAACAAACCACACCCCCAAGACAACTCTTGTTTGGCTTCAGTCATGGCGCTAACATTACTTAATGTTCAAGCTTCAAAACAAGGCTTAATCAGGAAGTTCAGTCGCTCTTTCAAGAGAGACTGCCCCTAAAAATATAGATTCTCCTTTTGAAAATGGCCTACATGGCATCTTTAGAAACATTTATTTTCGTGTCAAAATTGACTGCAAAGTGTAAATAGGATAATTTGGGTCATAAAGTCCAAAAAGGAGATTTGCAAGATGACAGGAAAAAAATGATGTCACGGATTGAAGGATACCATAACAGTTTCCTATGGGTTGGGTTTATTGTTTTTCTGCCCACATGCCCACAGCACCCAAGTAATCAACCATTCGGAGTGCAGCTGCACATGACTCAATCGTAACGCCCATTGGCAACTTGGTTTGACATTAGACATCCCTATGGGGATAGTTAGGGACCATCAGTAAATTACACAATTTACATGGGAGTCAATAGCTCCAAATTTCAATGACTTAAAAACCTCAAAACAACTATAAATTGTAGAAATTCATTTACAAATATTGAAAACTAAAATGTGCAACATGAAAATATTGTCCTATTTACAATGTGTCATTTACTATTTATCTAACTCTACCCACCTGCAAACACACACGAGAGACACCCACATCGAGGAAGATTGGTGTCGAGGATGATTGGTGTCAAGTTCAAAAAGAGTGAGCTGGACGACAGTTCAAGTTCTGAAGGTGAAATGGAAAGGGTAGAAGGTGATGGACATGGTTATGATAGAGATAAGTTGGGTCCAGTAGGAGTGACATTTTTGGAAAAAGTGGATCCTTGACCTTTTGGAGGATCCATTTGTGGTTTCAGGGTGGGTGGGAAAGGAGTTGGGTGCAGTTGAATCAGTGAAGGTTACCTGTCGTGGACTTGTGATATTAGTTTGTGTTTCTTCTGACTAGAGGGAGCGAGCGCTCTGTGTCACACAACTTGGGTCAAGATCTGTTTTGTTTTGCTCTTCGGAACAAAAATGGTCACCCCAGCGTGAGTTTTTTAATGTGCGTGATGTCAGAATACACTCACTATTCCAAAATGTCATTGTTACACAACAGGTCAGTGAACCCATGTTGCCCTCAAACCAAGGCACGCTGCCTCGTAATTATCTTTATGCTATGTTTCAACTTGTCAGTTTAAAATAGTTTTATTTTCTAACAACAGTTTGAATAGAGGTGTGTTCCACTAATTTATATTTGAAGCTTTACTGAGCCGAAAAAACTTCTCTCTTCAACGAGAGCCCAAACACTTCCCCAGTGTGTCCCCAGATCACATATGAAGACATATGTTGTGGTGGCAGCTTCAGAGAAGTACTTGGGGGAACGAGATTTGACTTCAGAAGAGTTACAGGGTGTGTGGAGTGGTGTCTGTCCTCTCAGATCAGTGGCCTGGGGTAGGATTAGATGGGGTTAAAGTAGTGGGATAAGGTGGTGGGTTTTAATGCGTGTAGGGTTAGTTGGTAGGATAATTAAAATATATATTTTTGTATATTTTAAATGTATTTTCCCTTTCCCATTTTGTATCACAAAGTGTAATGGATCAATACTATAGTTCAGTTGGGGGTGGTAATGCAACATGTTGGATTCCAACCACAGTTAAGCCTCATTGAAGAAGAATCTGTGGCTAGCAAATTACCCATGCTAAATATTAAATAAAACTAAACGGATATGAATTCAACGATAGAACACAACACATGTACAACTAGCCTATATATTCACCTTTCAACCCGTCATTTGTGAACTGATTTTTTTTCAACATTTGGTTTTATTGTGCTAGATTTAGCTAGTGCATATTTTTAATCTCTGCTTCATGTCCATTTGCCTATACAGTATGTACAGTATACAAATCTTTATCATAACAGTAACATCCAGTTTGTATGAGTGCAGGTTGTTATGGACAGATAAAGCATTTCAAAAAAGGTTCTGAAAGTTGGCAAAGCCACTAGTAAGGGGTTCTAAAAGACACCCACCATGGACACCCACTAGGTTTGCCCCCAAAAGACAAATTAAAAGAAGAACCCAGACCAACTTAGGATAAGGAGTGAAAAGAATATGGAGCAAAAACAAACAGGGGAAACATGGAATCTCAAGCTTCTTTCAAACTAAAGTGGTTGAGCTGGAAATCACACCTCAGCTGATGCACTAAAAACCCAGCTGGTCTAGCACAGGTGAAACACATCCTGACTAATGAGATGACTTGCCAGCACAGGTGTACTGTAGCACATACTAACTAACGAGGTGACTGAGCAGGGCATACCTCAGCTAACGTGCTATCATGCTAACCAACCTCGAAATGGAGAGAAAAACCAAAGCCTGTAACAAGGTTAAGATGTATTTCACAAAATATTTCACAGAGGCTCTTAATGAAATACTAACCACAATGCATAGTCCAGGAGGAAGAAAGAACTGAAATGGTAAAAGTTTTGCTTTGGTTTGTCACAAAGTCAACATAAAAAATAATCGGTTATTGAATTAAGTCTATAGGTCATGTCTTTCTGGTGGCCAACCCTCTTCTAAATTCCCACACAGACTTTAACGTTAATTTCCATTGGAAATGGTAGATTTGGGTACGAATAAGCACCTACATTGGAATGCAGTGGCTGTACAGTAACATGCTATACATGACATCAGAGTCTGGCTCTGTGCCTCACAGCCATGTATTGGTTTTGACTGACAGCTATTCTAAACTTGAACAACTCGCCTGGCAAGAAGTTGCCACATCCCTCCCACTAATTTTGCAACTTTTGCAAATGTTTGTTGTCTCTGTGAGAGAAATACTGTAAATGAAGAAAGATTTTGAAAGATGTGAGGATTATAATAATAAATAACGCTTCGACGTCATTCAAGCAAATCAAGCAATCATGAGTCCAAATGTGCACATCACATTTCCATTTCATAAAACTCATGTCATATACATTGTCAACGTTTATGATCAACATGTTTGATGTACAGTTACAAAATGACATGGAGTAATACCCTGGGTTGTTCTGAACAGAATGAGCCTATGTTTGTTTATTGTGAAGAAAATTTTCCGCAGCACACGCACCTGAATGCAATCATTTTGTGGATTGAGTAAACAATAAGAGTAATTGTGTGAAGGAGCAGATGAGGGTTGTGTTCCAAACAAAACAACTACAAGAGTGCTTGCTCTAGTTCCTCAACAGCAGGGCTAGGATAGCAAAAAAAAGTTACCTTATAGTTGAAGACTCTTTGAGTCATAAAAGTGTATGGAACATTCTTAGGAACTGTGTTCACTTTGGAGAGGTGTGCAGCCACTTGGAGACACCACCTCGTCCTCTCACTCAAACCCTTCTCATTTTTTTTGTTTTATGTTGCACCCACCCCAGATTTTCTAGGAATAGTCTTAACACGTTATTAAATGTATCCAGAATATTTTCAGATTTCTTTATCAACAAATGCAATGAAAAGTACAGTAAATGTCAGATGCACATCAAATCAACAGTGTAATGTGTCTTGTGTCAGGTGAACTGTTGTGTTATCACCTTTGGTCTAATAATTTCCCCATTACATCCAAACTGTTTTCTTCAATTGCTACCATGGTTATGCATACGCATTTTCATATTTATTCTGTATGAAACATTTCAATTTTGCCCTATCCATATAGGCCAATTCCCATGACTGTAAACGTTTAAGACAAATACCATATTGCTTTGGTTGTGTAATTACAGTAAGTGATAATCCCAGAGAAACCAGTGTTTGGAGGATATATTGGCACGGGTGTTAGGCCCGAGATGAACCGTGCCAATATATCCCCAAACACCGGCTTTGAGGGCATTATCACTTCTATACAATGGGTTAGCAACAAATTCTAATAACATAACCGTCATTTGTATGAATTTATTCAAACTATTTCATAGTCAAGATATAGTCCCGACAAAAATCTAGGTTTGCTACCTCATTCTGTCTGTTCATCTATGGAAGCGACATACTGGCTCGCAACATGCTTATCCCTTGCCTGCTAGCTAGCCATCTACGACTAACTTACGGTCATGTCAAAAAAGTGCAGCCAAAATAACAGCAAAGTAGCTGCATTTGCATTTGTTTAAACTGTTTTCTAGTGACATTTATTTGGATTGATCCATAACAAGAAGCTAATGAGGTGAATTTCGCCTGTCATAGAAAATGTGCTCACTCGTCAGGACACTGTTGTTCAGAGGAGCTAGCCAACATCACAGCTAACACAATCACTTCAAATTGAAGCTGGAAAAACTGCAAACTAGCTGCACTTCGTTTGACCTTTTTTCAATTGACATTTCTTTGTATATATCCATAAAAATGATGCCAGCTGATTCATGACTTCAACTGCCTGAGTATAGCTGTCTGTCTGGCCGTCTTGTCCTGACACGTTCATTGCTATGGGACAGCTGGAGATCGAATTTGACTATTGAAACAAGGTTGCAAATGTCGGAGAGACAGACAGCAAGGTTTATACAAATCTCAGCTGTTGAAAAATCAATGTTTGACTAAAAGAAATGTGAGATAATGTATAGATGTTTTTTTTATAGTGGAGATCAAGTTTATAAATTGCCTGGCTGGGCTGTTGAGACAGTGGATTGCGCAATCAAAGTAAATAGGCATTTTAAAGTCATAGATTTTGCCGGTGGTAACTTGTAGAATAGACACCGTCTGGAATGCGGTTTTAACCAATCCGTTAACAAATGCCATTATGGTATGGAAGCAGGATAAAGGATCTTACATATCTGCTGTGTTAGATGTGTAATGAATGTGTAATGTCAAGACTAAATGAGTGTGACTTGATGAAGTCTGGAAGGTCCAGCAGCTTTATGATTAGTGTGACCATATGAGATTAATGGTATTTAGAGCATGTTCTGGGGTTGGACTGGGACCATACATGTTGAGGGGACCTGACATTTTTTAATTGAGACAGCTGGTTTAGATCCTTCATGAGAAAGGCAGACTTCTCCAGTTATACCTGTATTAGAATAGAGACCTCAGCACCAGCAACAAATACAGTTCCATTTCCAATATGAGAGAGAGGGGCTGTGCTGTACTGTGCTGTACTGTGCTGTACGTACTGGTCTACTATAACTACATGGCAGCTCTCTCTATGAGCTACAAACGTATTCATGGGTGATTTAGGGAACATCCAGTTCAGATGTTTGTGGCATGGTCTACGTTAGCTCTGGGAGAGGGTCATTCACTACATTTTATAGAATTAAAAAGCAAAGTAGTTTAAAGTCCAGGACCTACCCATGTAAGGTATGTATACAGTAGTGTCTACTCAAGTCAGTATTAGAAATGCTTGGGTCCTGTCTTTCCGGTCCCCCCAGGTTTGGTCTATTTTTATCCCTGCCATGTAAATGTGGCAGCAAGGGGCCAGATTCATGCGAGTTCATGTGGCCCACAGCTGCAGAGAGGAGTGGCCACCGAGGAATAATTATTGGGCCGAGAACGTCAGTAGCAGCTTCCCATCAGGCCATGCAGTGTAGACATCAAACAGTTCCATTAGGGTGCTTGTGAAAGTGAAGATTCATGTGATGTTTAACTCTGTGAGTAATATGTCTGCTTTTTCCTTGTCATGTTTCTTTTTCTCCTCTATTTCCCAGGGCAAAACTTCAGAGAATATCCCTGCGACCTGTGCTCCCAGTACAGTAAAGCAAGTTCGAATGACTAATGAGCCAGACATGACAACAAAGGTGGTTTACTTCACCTATTTCCACCCAGCCATTATTTCATCCATCCATCCATCCAGCCATTCATTAATTAAATTTTATCCACCCACTGCACTTCATCCACAATCCCCAGCATCTTTCTGACCAACTTCCTTCTCTCTCCGAAGCAGAGCTGAGCGTGCCAGTCATGCAAGAATGCCCTGTGCTTTGGTTATTGTCCTAGCTGCTACTGATTTCCTCTGGCCGGAATCTGCCAGCCTCACATCCCAGTAACCCAATGGCATCCTCCTGGCTGGTGGATCAGTGTCATATGGTGTGCAGTTGGCACGGAGCTGTACAGTCTAATCCACTTCAGTCACACATATTCACAGATATTTATACATGTCCAAACAGCCAGGGGCTTATATAAAAAAATACTCCTGCAAAACCCTCAGTATTTGACTGTCTCATGTCACTCCTCACGGGGAAGGTTGTATATGATACACTAAACACAGAAGCTGGGGTGTTGTGTGTGTTGAAAAGCTCATTAATCATGTAACTAGAGGAGGCTTTGTAAGTCGTACGAAGGAGTGTGCGGTGAGGATGGCCCGTGGGTGACAAGGAGCAACCAGAGGAGGCAACTGGAGAAGAGATTGACACACTTACTGAAATGCATGACACCGAGGAGAAGAGGGAAGAAAGTCAGAGACAGGTTGAACCCTTTCTGCCCCTTGTGGATGTTTGACAGCCGTTGGCACAGTGTGACTCTGCAGAAACCAGGGCATAGCAGTATGGAGGAGTCTGCGGCGGACGGCCATATTGAGACAGATGGTGATGATTCTGTTAACATATGTCAGGCTACCCCTGCTGTAAAATAGAGACCCATCCCAGCTCTGAAGGATGGCATTTTGTTCAGGATCATTATGATGCAACATAGTCACGGTGTCTGGAAATGCAATTAGAACGGCCTCAGGACATAAAGAGTGGAAAGCTGTACGGCACAGGTGTGTGTGGGCCTTCATCACTTGTCAGCTACCGCAGGTTTTTGAACCTCATAACAGTACTTTATTTTACAGGGAGCAACCACAAGGTGCAAATACTAAAAATGGTGCCCTTCCTATTCCTTATGGATGCAGTCCAAAAGAGCTGAGAACATTTTCCTCTTTAAAGAAACCTCTACTGAAGTCTTAATACAAAACCACATACAGGGTATATAGTAGCTTGACTGGCCGTGGTATGATTCAAATTGTTATGTTACACTAATGGGGATTGAAAGAGCTGAGAACCCATATTCCACAGAGGTTTGCCTTTCATTTGTAAAAAATAATGCTGAGTTTAGCAGGACCCACACGGACGGAGCCCAACCCCTTCCTCCACCTCTTGCTGCCCGGGCAACTAAGGCTCTTTTGTACGTGTGCAGGAAAAGCCTGCTACCTGTCACACTCAGCTCGGACTGTAAAAGTGTTTCCAATACAACCTCAAACCTTCTCATACAGCCAACGGAGAGGTGAGATGGTGTTTGCACCCTGTCCCGACGGGGCGGTGGAAAGGGCGTTTTTACGAGCTGTCCTTTGACACGCCGCACGCCACCCACACAGTCCTAAGCAGGGTGTTATGGGTAACCATAAATCACACAGACCCCAGTAAATCCCACCTCAGACACTTTACTGCCTTTTCTCAACCCCAACGTTCCCTTCATCTCTATTCAATGGAAGATTTCAATGTCCCCTAATAAGATGACGGGGTGGCAGGGTAGCCTAGTGGTTAGAGCATTGGACTAGTAACCAGAAGGTTGCAAGTTCACATCCACGAGCTGACAAGGTACAAATCTGTCATACTGCCCCTGAACAGGAAGTTAACCCACCGTTCATAGGCTGTTATTGAAAATAAGAATTTGTTCTTAACTGACTTGCCTAGTTAAATAAAGGTAAAATAAAACAATTTAAAAAAAACCCAGGTAGACAATTGTTGTGGGAGACACCATGGCAGAATTTTAATGGTTATAATTCATGAAGAGGGGCATGGGCTGCTGGTATTGCAGTGGATACAATATTATAACTCATGGGATATAAGAGGATCTGAGGAAAGACACAGACCTGATTCTTGATTATTAACAGTCGTAGGTATGGCACTGTATGATGGCTGACTCCCATACCCAGATTAAGCATCAATGCAGAACAAAGAGACCTTCACAGAACAATTAATACACGTTCCTTGATCAAGTGGGATACAATAGCCTCTTTCAATAACTGCTGCTCAGTACAATAGAGGAGCTAAACCCACAGGCCAAACTTAAACACTATCTTGTCCATCAATGCAGCTCATCCAATAGTCTTTATTAGATGAATAAATAAATATACTTTATTTCTGTTCTTTGTTATTTTCTAATTGTTTAAATGTTAACACATTTCAGGACAAAGAATGTGTCTAATGTTTGTAAAAGATTAGAACTGCCACATGAAAACGAATGTCCTTGCATTTGTATGTTTTCCCCCTGACCGCTTAGTTTATGGTTACACCTCTGGTTAGTTCCTGAGCCTGATGACATGATGGCCGAAAGCTCTGTTCCCAGAGAGCCTGTGGAAACCCTCATCACAGGATTATAATATAGTAATTATCCTTTCAACCTGGTTCAGTGTGGTTCAATGTGAATCCAAAACAGACCTGGAGAAAAGGCTCTCTCTCAACAAAACAGTGACCAAAACCCACCAGATTTCCCTGAGGAATTAATTGGAGTTGACCTTTGCCTCATCTGTCAATCAATGAACCACAACTGAAAAAAATAAACCCTGTGTCAGAATGTATTACTCAAACAGGACTCTAATCTAAAGGTCAGTCAGTGTTGGTCTTTCCACTAAAGCTGCCCCTGAAATACAAACGAAGTGGTCAAATTTATGTTGAAGTTGTACCGGGATTTTTTTTTTAATTACATTAACTACAGTTAAAAGACAAATACATTGGCCGGAGTGTTTCTGAATGGAAGGAACATTACATAATTTCAGTAGCAGGGAAACTTTACTGATTGTACTCCAGCTGGTAAATAAGCAATCACAGCCAGTGTTTCCAACAAGCCCCAGGAAGGCAGTATCTGTACACACGAGATGATGAATTGAACTCGCATAAAAAATGTAGGACTCAATAGTTTTTGCTTTAGAATATACTGTATATGTGGAGGAGGGCAAGGGCTTGTAGTGTTATGAAACAACTGGTTAACCCTGTCACATTAACAGGGCAATAATCAACTGAGAAGATAATGACAAGATTCTGTGAGTTTTTTTGTGTGTTTGGTATGATGCACTTCATGCTGTTGGGTTGACATATGATCTGCAGTGAAAACGATCTTCATTGAGTTTAGTAGGAGGTGACCCGTGCTGTGCCCTGTGTAGAGGAGGTACTACTGGACAATGCTTAGAGGAAATGACTGCAGGAGGGGAATTAGCTCATGTTATGTTCAGGTCAGATTTTCCAACTATAATGAATATAACAGGCAGGCTGTTAGCTTCTTGTTTTAGTCACTGGATACCTTGTATTGGGCACATAGAATAATATGTAAAGAAAATGAACGAATATGAAGAAAAACTATGTCTAGGAGGAGAAATGTAAAAAATGTAGAGGATTGAGGGTAATTATCAGAATTTTTAGCAACACCATCTACATTTCTAATGGCATATTATCAAGTCATCAAACAAAACTACTTGCTTCTAATCATTGTATTATAATGGATGTAAATGTAATCGGTCTAGTCATACCTGTTTCCACTGGGCACAAACTGGTTGAATCAACGTTGTGTCAACGTATTGTGACGTTGAATCTTGGAAAATACAATAGATTTGAAAAAAAGTAATCATAGACAAACCTTGTATAAAATATGTTTAATTTGTACCTTTAAAACAAAGTCGTTATAACCAGTATCAGGAGTGATATTTGTCACTGACTATTACCAATGTGCCATTGAAATGACTTGACTAGACTTGAAATGACTCAACCAGTGTGTGCCCAGTGGGGTGTTCCTCTTCTCAATTAACCTTTTCATGAGTTCCAAATATCTCAAACCGTTGCCACTGTGTGAGTTTTTTCACACGCGTGACGTCAGAATGCTCTGACTGTTCCAAAATGTGATTGTTACGCAACACGACAGTTACCTGCGCTGCCCTCAAACCAAGGCACGCTGCCTGCTAATTATCTATAGGTGTCACGCCTGCCCCGCTCTTTCCCCCTAACGCTCGAGGGCGCCAGGCTCCCCAGCATTGCACACTCCTGTCACCATCATTACGCACACCTGCCTTTCCCCCCTTCACATGCATCCGCAATTATTGGACTCACCTGGACTCTATCGCCTCTGTTATTACCTTCCCTAAATATGTCTGGTTCCCCACTCCGTTCCCTGCTTCAGCATTGATTGTCGTATGTCCTTGTTAACCCGTGTGCCAACGCTGTGTTTGTCCCTGATTAAATGTTGACTCCACGTACCTGCTTCTCATCTCCGCCGTCGGTCCTTACAGAGTGCTGAAGCCACCATACGAAGCATCTGGGAGTGCTGGCATTCGGTTTGGTGTTGAAGTCGGGTCCGGGAGCTGACACCGATGGATCTGGGGGTGCCTAAACCAGCTCGTCGGGCTGTCACGCCCTAGCTGTCTCCAGAGGTTCTTGCCCCCATTGACTCGGAAGGCGCCCATCCCACGTCGGGCCTCAGTCGGATCGTCAGGTTTTTATGCCCAGCCAGCTCGTCAGGCTGCTACTTCATTGCCGGATCATCGGGCTCCCACGCAGGCGTCGGTCCTTACAATAGGCTATGTTTCAACTTGTCATTTCAAATTTCAAATAATTTTCTAACAAGTTGTATTTTTTAACAACAGTTTGAATTGGAGTGTTTTCCACCTCCACGTTAATTCACATAAGAAGTAGCCTATTTCAATGCTGCTGACAATTTATGTTTGAGGCTTTACTGAGCCGGACAAACTTCTCTCTTCAAGGAGTGCCCAAGCACTTCCCTAGTGTTTCCTCAGATCAAGTATTGCACATCTCTAGTCAGAACAGGCCTTGCACACACGTTTTCCCCCAGCACATTTTCTGGCTGGCGCCACAATGCCTTCATGGTTGTTTTCCTTACAAATTGGACTTTGGACGTGTGAGTTCCTATCAAAGTAAATGGCTTATTTTTTGTACATTGTGTGGTATATACTGGTGACAAAACGTGCATTCCGATTCTTGCATAGATTGTAAAATACTTTTTGGAATGTTGTACTGAGCTTATTTGATATCATTTTTATCATAAATTGGGTGATACATTAACTTTAACTATACAGAATATCTCACCACCATATGTTTCCATCTCCTCCAGTCTCTCCTTTATTCCTTTCTCGAGCGGGCAAATAAGCTGTCAACAGTTTAGTGAAATATCGATGTTACTATCGAGGTCCCGAACACATTTCACTTGGTTTCCCAAATTAAGCTCTGGGTAGCTGCAAGAACAAAGATGCAGTGCCCATGGCATAAAGTTTGGGCGGGATATCACCCATCCGGCAGCACGAGTATGCTCTTCAAACAGTGGTTGATGCCTGGATCGAAATAAGTGTTCTTATACATATTTCTCATCTGCTCAAATGATTATTAAGAACCTGCTCCGTCATAATATCGACGTAGCCTTCAACTGACCCGCGTGAAAAAGTGAGGATCCATTCCCTATTCGAGTGCACACAGATTACACAGATTTCCCCCCTGCCCCTGTTCATGCCCATTTGATAATGGGCCGTTCTAAATCGAAACTAATTTTACATATTAGTAAAGAAAATATTAAATTGAGAATAGTCTGATGGGTGAAAATATGATCACTTGATGAGAGAAAAGCTGTACAGCCTGAGGCAAGGAACAGAGCGCAAGCTTTTTTTGCTACTTCCTCAAATCCTCAATATCATATAGTCGCACCATGCAGCCCATGTTTTGATTTCTAAGACTATTCTAAGGTTTGTATCATTCACAACTAATCTTGCCAAATAACTCTAAATATACCATATAGGACCTGTTTCAAATGATCACTTTTACGCTCAACAAATCCCCCTTATATGCGTACCTGCTCTGTAATGGGAAAAATATACTTTCTATTTTATTCAGTTAAGTTAAATTATATTATTTTTACTAACATGAAATAATGACAAGGGACTTAAAAGCATACTGTATATTGTCAGCTACAGTACATGAACAAGCCTACAGCCTACGGCATGGAGCATAGCCAGATAACAGGTCTACAGTAGGCTAACGCATATTCTGTTCTTCTGAAATTTCATAAAGTTTCTTTAGACCCCAAACATAAACAAACATAAACAATGGAATTATTGTGATGGTGTACATCATTGGGGCGGCAGTGTAGCCTAGTGGTTAGAGCGCTGGACTAGTAACCGGAAGGTTAAGAGTTCAAACCCCGAGCTGACAAGGTACAAAATCTGTCGTTCTGCCCTTGAACAGACAGTTAACCCACTGTTCCCAGGCCGTCATTGAAAATAAGAATTTGTTCTTAATTGACTTGCCTGGTTAAATAAAGATAAATAAAAAAATAAAAGTGATTTATTAGACTTTTTAAAATGTAGATGTTCCAAAGGTGTGCCTTGTACAGCTGAAGTCGGAGGTTTACATGCACTTAGGTTGGAGTCATTAACACTCTTTTTTCCAACCACTCCACAAAAGTCTTGTTAACAAACTGTAGTTTTGGCAAGTCGGTTAGGACATATACTTTGCATGACACAAGTAATTTTTCCAACAATTGTTTACAGACAGATTATTTAACTTATAATTCACTGTATCACAATTTCAGTGGGTCAGAAGTTTACATACAAAGTTTACTGTGCCTTTAAACAGCTTGGAATATTCTAGAAAATTATGTCATGGCTTTAGAAGCTTCTGCTTGGCTTATTTACACCATTTGAGTCAATTGGAGGTGTATTTCAAGGCCTACCTTCAAACTCAGTGCCTCTGCTTGACATCATGGGGAAATCAAAAGAAAACAGCCAAGACCTCAGAAAAACAATTGTAGACCTCCACAAGTCTGGTTCATCATTGGGAGCAATTTCCGAACTCCTGAAGGTACCACGTACATCTATACAAACAATAGTATGCAAGTATGAACACCATGGAACCACGCAGCCATCATATCGCTTAGGAAGGAGACACGTTCTGTCTCCTAGAGATGAACGTACTTTGGTGCGAAAAGTGCAAATCAATTCCAGAGCAACAGCAAAGGATCTTGTGAAGATGATGAAGGAAACAGGCACAAAAGTATCTATATCCACAGTAAAATGAGTCCTATATCAACATAACCTGAAAGGCTGCTTAGCAAGGAAGAAGCCACTGTTCCAAAACCGGCATAAAAAAACGTCATAAAAAAGCAAGACTACGGTTTGCAACTGCACATGGGGACAAAGATCATACTTTTTGGAGAAATGTCCTCTGTTCGGATGAGAAAAAAAATAGAACTGTTCGGCCATAATGACCATCGTTATGTTTTGCGGAAAATGGGGGAGACTTGCAAGCCGAAGAACACCATCCCAACCGTGAAGCACAGGGATGGCAGCATCATGTTGTGGGGTTGCTTTGCTGCAGGAGGGACTGGTACACTTCACAAAATAGATGGCATCACGAGGAAGTAAAATTATGTGGATATATTGAAGCAACATCTCAAGACCTCAGTCAGGAAATTAAATCTTGGTCGCAAATGGGTCTTCCAAATGGAAAATGACCCCAAGCATACTTCCAAAGGTGTGGCAAAATGGCTTAAGGACAACAAAGTCAAGGTATTGGAGTGGCCATCACAAAGCCCTGACCTCAATCCTATAGAAAATGTGGGCAGAACTGAAAAAACTTGTGTGAGCAAGGAGGCCGACAAACCTGACTCTGTTACACCATCTCTGTCAGGAAGACAGAAAATTCACCCAACTTATTGTGGGAAGCTTTTTGAAGAATTAAACAATTTAAAGTCAATGCTACCAAATACTAATTGAGTGAATGAAAGAAAGAAAAGAAAAAAAAGAAAGAAACAAAAGCTGAAATAAATCATTCTCTCTACTATTATTCTGACATTTCACATTCTTAAAATAAAGTGGTGATCCTAACTGATCTAACTAACTGATGTAGAAGAATTGCCCATTTATATCAATGACACTAGCAAAATGGTTGGATTGTTTAGCAACCTGCAGTAAATGCTAACATGGCTTTGGTGATGAAAGGTACATCATGTATTTGTTGTAATCTCATTATCAAGCCACTGCATGCTGTGACAAGGGCCTGGATGGTGATACATCTGTTTCAAGCTGCCTGCCTGAATACTGAGGCCTTCAGCGATACCTTCACTTTGATTACAGAAAGAATATCTTAACCTCGGTCTCATAGCCATTTAACATGTAATGTATGTAACCACTCAAATTCAGAGAAACATCTACAAACACAAGAACTGACTCATATTCACTTGTCCCTGGCTGCGTTTAGACAGGCAGCCCAATTTGGATATTGTGACCAATCACAGCAGATCTTTTCACATCAGCTATTTCTCAGAGCTGATGTGATTGGTCAAAAGACCATTTTGTGGGAAAAACTCAGACTTGGGCTGCCTATTTTAACACAGCCTATTTGTCCTATTCTTCAGTCTTGTCTAGGATAAATATTTTACACAGGCACACATGTGTGATGTCCTTCATACATTAATAAACATTTATTCACCCTGGATATGAGACTTGCATTGATTTGGACCTTTTTGAATCATAAGCTCTAGGTGTTGTCTTGATGGATAAAGTCTGCATGTTGTCAGATGTTTAAGTTACCATAGTAATGAGCAAAACAATGAGAACAGGCTAAGAAACACTTATTGTTTTGTAATCAATTCAAAAATGACACAGGTTTTACAAAACTTTATTGCATTTGGTGGTCATCCCCCAAATTTGACCATTTTAAAGCCTTGGTAGTTGCGTCCTTCCTCAGGGAAATGTTGATAGCCGACAACAGGGTGGCAGGTTTTTTGATGTGCTGCTCTAGAGTTCCATAGCCCAGCAGACTCACCTGGGAATAGAGGGGTGGACACGTTTGTTTTTATAGAAGTCTGGGAGACTTTTAGTGGGGGGAGCGCATGAGTTTTTGGAAGTGAGTACAGTAAATCCAATCCAACCAGTGGCCCTGGATAATATGCTATATGTCATCAAACAGACAGCCACAGTGAAGGAGGCTTATTACCACCGGCGGAGCTTACTTCTCTGTGCTCTGGCGAGATCGCAGGTACAGTAGTTGGTCAGAGGGCTCTGGAGGTCCTTGGACCAGTCTATCGAGAGATGGATAGAGGTACTGAATGCTCTTGAGAAAGCAAGCTATTCAAGCTTGCTATTCAAACCAACATGAAGGTAGCCTTATTCTGTGGTTCAAGTTGTATCTTCATGTCTAAATTTACTCTCACTCCCTCTGACCCCTAAGCCCTCACCCCTGACCTCCAATTGGCCCAGGGCCTCCGGTAAAAGCCTCTAATCAGTCACTCTGACAGGGAGTTACTCCAGGAGTGGACAGGTTTATGATGCATAGGGCTTCAACAGTCTGCATGTGAGTTGGGTATTAGCTAAATACAGTACATTTCTACATTTTGTTACGTTACAGCCTCCTTCTAAAATTGATTAAACCCCTCAACCTACACACTACCCAATAATGACAAAGCAAAAACAGGTTTTTAGAAATATTTGCAATTTTATTTTTATTTTTTTTATGAAATACTCAGTACTGTGTTGAACCACCTTTGGCAGTGATTACAGACTCGAGTCTTCTCGGGTATGACGCTACAAGTTTGGCACAAGCTTCTTCTCTGCAGATCCTCAAGCTCTGTCAGGTTGGATGGGGAGCGTTGCTGCATAACTATTTTCAGGTCTCTCCAGAGATGTTCAATCTTTTTCAAATCCGGGCTCTGGCTGGGCCACTCAAGGACATTCAGAGACTTGTCCCAAAGCCACTCCTGCGTTGTCTTGGCTGTGTGCTTAGGGTTATTGTGCTCTGGAGCATGTTTTCATCAAGGATCTCTCTGTCCATTTATCTTTGCCTCGATCCTGACTAGACTTCCAGTCCCTACTGCTGAAAAACATCCCCACAGCATGACACTGCCACCACCATGGTGCAGGATGGTGCCAGGTTTCCTTTAGACATGACGTTTGGTATTCAGGCCAAAGAGTTCAAACTTGGTTTCATCAGACAATAAAGTCTTTTCTCATGGTCTGAGAGTCTTTGGTTACCTTTTGGCAAAGTGGGCTGTCATGTACCTTTTACTGAGGAGGGTCTTACATCTGGCCACTCTACCATAAAGGCCTGATTGGTGGAGTGCTGCAGAAATGGTTGTCCTTCTGGACAATCTCCACAGAGGAACTCTAGAGCTCTGTAAGAGTGACCATCGGGTTCTTGATCACCTCATTGACCAAGGCCCTTCTCCCTGATTGCTCAGTTTGGCCGGGCAGCCAGCTCTAGGAAGAGTCTGGTGGTTTCAAACTTCTTCCATTTAAGAATGATGGAGGCCACTGTGTTCTTGGAGACCTTCGATGATGCAGAAATGTTTTGGTACCCTTCCCCAGAGCTGTGCCTGGACACAATCCTGTCTCTGAGCTCTACAGACAATTCCTTCGACCTCATGGCTTGGTTTTTGCTTTGACAGGCACTGTCAACTGTAGGACCTTATATAGACAGGTGTGTGCCTTTCCAAATAATGTCCAATCAATTGAATTTACCACAGGTGGACTCCAATCAAGTTGTAGAAACATCTCAAGGATGATTCATGGAAACAGGATGCACCTGAGCTCATAGCAAAGGGTAGCAAAGAGTCTGAATACTTATGTAAATAAGATATTTCTGTATCTTATTTTTAATACATTTGGAAACATTTCTAAAAACCTGTTTTTGCATTTTCATTCTGGGGAATTGTGTGTAGAATGCTGAGGAAAATGTTTTATTTACTCCATTTTAGAATAAGGTTGTAATTTAACAAAATGTGGAAAAAGTCTGATTACTTTCCGAAGGCACTGTATACTGAACAAAAATATAAATTCAGCATGGTCCCATGTTTCATGAAATAAAATAAACGATCCCGGAAATGTTCAATACTCACAAAAAGTGATTTCTCCCCCCCAAAATTGCACAAATTTGTTTACATCCCTGTTAGTGAGTATTTCTCCTTTGTCAAGATAATCCATCCACCTGACAGGTGTGGCATATCAGGAAGCTGATTATACAGCATGATCATTACACAGGTGCACCTTGTGTCAGGGACAGTAAAACGCCACACTAAAATGTGCTGTTTTGTCACATAACACAATGCCACAGAGCATGCAATTGGCATACTGACTGCAGGAATGTCCACCAGAGCTGTTGCCAGAGCATTGAATGTTAATTTGTCTACCATATGCCCCCTCCAACATACGTCCAACCGGCCTCACAACCACAGACCGTGTAACAATGCCAGCCATGGACCTCCACCATCCAGCTTCACCTGCGGGATCATCTGAGACCAGTCACCCGGACAGCTGATGAAACCGAGGAGTATTTATGTCGTAATAAAGCCCTTTTGTGGGGAAAAACTCATTCTGATTGGCTGGGTCAGGCTCAAATTTCAATTGACTGATTTCGTTATATGAAGTGTAACTCAGTAAAATCTTTGAAAGTGTTGCATGTTGCGTTAATATTTTTGTTCAGTATAAGAAATACAATATTATCTGATGGAATTGGAATAAAACAATAATTTCATTCTAAAAATAATTACATTCCACTCTGATGATTATGCTCTAGAGATGCTCCAGACTGTACTTGTATTTATTCAGAATAAGGGAAGACTAACTAGAGCAAAATATTGCAATAGCTGAAGGGCAAATACTCAATTGTTTTTGCAATATGATTAATTTAAAAGCAGTTTCGACTTTGAGCAATACAGTTTAATTTCATCAATATGTTATCTATCTACATATCATGAAATCTTCTGAAAACCAGTGCTACTTCATTCAGAATATATGTATAAACTTAGAAGAGCAGTATTTTAACTTCCTACATTAGTATAGCATACAATACAACTGTGACCAAAGCATATGTGTTTTAATTGGGACCCGAGCTTGGTTCTTTTGAAAACTCAGAAGAAAACCCCTCTCCACCTCCAGCTTACAATCCCTGTCACCATGGCAGAGACAAGCGATGGGAAGAGGATGCTCTGTGCTCAGTGACTTGGCTGGTTGGGAGTGCTGCTTTCTCTCTGCAGTCATCTGAAAGGTGACTGACAAGACCAAACTTTGAGCCAGCCCTTGTTTCAGAGAGAAATCTCCCGGGAACCGTCAGACGAATTTCCCCTCAGTTCACAACCCTCACACATACAGGCGGAATTATCTAGTAGTAGTTATTCATTTACCCCGACTTTCTGGCTCTGGGTAGCCGTTGTTGGGCCTCTATAGGATATAGTTCCTAGTACATGCCTTTAGATGCACAGCTCACTGATGTTGATTGTCAGAGGTGGACTGGGCTATAGCAATGTAGCAGCCAGAGAAGTGTAATGAATGAAATATGTCTCGACAGTATCCAATGGTATCCCTCCGCAGCGTTGACATTTCCAGCTATATATTATGTATGCTCTCAAAACAATAATACATTCCATGAGAGACATGTAGCCCAGCTAGCACATAACGTTCTGAGAACCATGTAGAGATTTGTGAGAGCGTGGTTGTCCTATGGTTATTTTGCATATAACTTTACCATAAAGTTCTGGGAATGGTGCAGGATACCCAGTTAGCACATAGCGTTCTGAGAACCATATATTTCTTTTGTGGGAATTTCAGTACTTCAGCATAACATTTCGTACAGGTTTCTTCATGGTTCTATTTAAAGTAATATTCTCAAATTGTCCTGAGAATGTTAAGAAACAACATTCTCTGTGGGAATGTTAGTACTTCAAATAACATTTTCTAAAGGTTTCCTCATAGATCTATTTAAAGTCAGGTTCTCACAACGTTAAGAAAATGTTTCATAAAAACTACAAGGAAACATTAGTAATGTTCAAAGAACGTTCTAAGAATGTTATTTAAAAACATATACATTTCATTCTCAGTGACAACAAAACCTATATCCTCTATCTTGTTAAGTGTGTCCAGGTGTGTTGGCCGCGCCCACTAATTGGCCACACCTGATCTTAATGAGTGCTTGTTTGAAGAGACTAAAAACAGCTTTGTATGATTTAAAAAAAATGGCATGTCATTCTGGTGGCGTAGTGGACTAATACTATGAATAAACGACAGAAGATCATAAGTAATCATAATCATAATAATCATCTCACTGACACTGTGCCTCAATAAAAAAGACATGTGTTTGCATGATTAATACCTAAGCAAATACATTTCCATGTGTCCTGTCTGTGCTTGGAGTTCAAAACAGTTAACCCAAACTAAGCTAGCAGTGTTACTGTTGTTCTCAGAACATTATTTAATTACCTTAAAGTAGCTGTTCTCAGAACGTTAATAAATCCTCCCAAGAAAACTTTCAGGGAACCATAGTAAAACATTCTCAGAACTTCCCTCCAGTATAACAATGAACATTCCCAGAACAGGCTAAATGTTCACTTCCTTTCACAGAACATTTAAAAAACATTAAGTTACTCATCAGGAAACGTATGGCTTCGTCCCCAAAACCAATGGGAAACCAAAAACATACGTTCCCACAACTTCCAAAGAACCAAATATGCTAGCTGGGAGGTTGGATGGAACAACACAGGATATTCCCAATATTCTGTATCATGCTTTTCAATTTTCAAGTGTAAAACATGTGATCATCATTGCTTTCGCTCAGGGGTGCCTGAGGATATTATAGCAGTTACATTACATTAAATCAGTTCATGCCCTGGAACCCCTGTCTAAGTAATTACAGAGACACACAGGTGTAATTTTGCCAGTAATTGATGCTCCTATTTTAATTAAGACCAAAGCACTCCAGAGCATCTATGAACTTATGCATATGTATTATTTACGCATGTTTACTTCCTGCGCCGACAGAGATGGCCGCCTCGCTTAGCGTTCCTCGGAAACTATGCAAACTGAAAGCGCGAACCACTGCTTTTAACCAGGGTAAGGTGACCGGAAACATGACCGAATACAAACAGTGTAGCTATTCCCTCCGCAAGGCAATCAAACAAGCTAAGTGTCAGTATAGAGACAAATTAGAGTCGCAATTCAATGGCTCAGACACAAGAGGTATGTGGCAGGGTCTACAGTCAATCACGGATTACAAAAAGAAAACCAGCCCCGTTGCAAACCTTGCTCCCAGACAGACTAAATAACTTTTTTGCTCGCTTTGAGGACAATACAGTGCCACTGACACGGCCCACTACCAAAACCTGCGGGCTCTCCTTCACTGCAGCCGACGTGAGTAAAACATTTAAACGTGCTACCCCTCGCAAGGCTGCAGGCCCAGACGGCATCCCCAGCCGCATCCTCAGAGCATGCGCAGACCAGCTGGCTGGTGTGTTTGCGGACATATTCAATCAATCCTTATCCCCGTCTGCTGTTCCCACATGCTTCAAGAGGGCCACCATTGTTCCTATTCCCAAGAAAGCTAAGGTAACTGAGCTAAACGACTACCGCCCCGTAGCACTCACTTCAGTCATCATGAAGTGCTTTGAGAGACTAGTCAAGGACCATATCACCTCCGCCCTACCTGACACCCGAGACCCACTCCAATTTGCTTACCGCCCCAATAGGTCCACAGACGACGCAATCGCAACCACACTGCACACTGCCCTAACCCATCTGGACAAGAGGAATACCTATGTGAGAATGCTGTTCATCGACTACAGCTCAGCATTTAACACCATAGTACCGTCCAAACTCGTCATCAAGCTCGAGACCATAGGTCTCGACCCCGCCCTGTGACACTGGGTACTGGACTTCCTGACAGGCCGCCCCCAGGTGGTGAGGGTAGGTAACAACATCTCCACCCCGCTGATCCTCAACACTGGGGCCCTCTCCTGTACTCTCTGTTCACCCACGATTGCATGCCCATGCACGCCTCCAACTCAATCATCAAGTTTGTGGACGACACTACAGTGGTAGGCTTGATTACCAACAATGACGAGACAGCCTACAGGGAGGAGGTGAGGGCCTACGGAGTGTGGTGTCAGGAAAATAATCTCACACTCAACATCAACAAAGCAAAGGAGATGATTGTAGACTTCAGGAAACAGCAGAGGGAGCACCCCCCTATCCACATCGACGGGACAGTAGTGGAGAGGGTAGTAAGTTTTAGGTTCCTTGGCGTTCACATCACGACAAACTGAATTGGTCCACCCACACAGACAGCGTTGTGAAGAAGGCGCAGTAGCGCCTCTTCAACCTCAGGAGGCTGAAGAAATTCAGCTTGTCACCAAAAGCACTCACAAACTTCTACAGATAAACAATCGAGAGCATCCTGTCGGGCTGTATCACCGCCTGATATGGCAACTGCTCCGCCCACAACCGTATGGCTCTCCAGAGGGTAGTGAGGTCTGCACAACGCATCACCGGGGGCAAAATACCTGCCCTCCAGGACACCTACACCACCCGATGTCACAGGAAGGCCATAAAGGTCATCAAGGACAACAACTACCCGAGCCACTGCCTGTTCACCCCGCTATCATCCAGAAGGTGAGGTCAGTACAGGTGTATCAAAACAGGGACCGAGAGACTGAAAAACAGCTTCTATCTCAAGGCCATCAGACTGTTAAACAGCAACCACTAACATTGAGTGGCTGCTGCCAACATACTGACTCAACTCCAGCCACTTTAATAATGGAAATTGATGTAAAAAATGTATCACTAGACACTTTAAACAATGCCACTTAATATAATGTTTACATACCCTACATTACTCATCTAATATGTATATTTATATACTGTACTCTATATCATCTACTACATCTTGCCATCTTTATGTAATACATGTATCACTAGCCACTTTAAACTATGCAATTTTATGTTTATATACCCTACATTACTCATCTAATATGTATATGTATATACTGTACTCTATACCATCTACTGCATCTTGCCTATGCCGTTCTGTACCATCTCTCATTCATATGTCTTTATGTACATATTCTTTATCCCTTTACACTTGTGTGTATAAGGCAGTAGTTGTGGAATTGTTAGGTTAGATTACTCGTTGGTTATTACTGCATTGTCGGAACTAGAAGCACAAGCATTTCGCTACACTCGCATTACCATCTGCGAACCATGTGTATGTGACAAATACAATTTGATTTGATTAATTTATTATTACATTTAGACTTGAAATAGCAAAGCTGCAGAGAATGACGGGACTTCCGTCTGTATCATAGTTTAATCACAACAGTGTTAAAAAAATAAAAAGGAAATCCGTGTTGTGCCAGATCTGAGCAATATTAATTGGAAAACAACATATTTCGAAGAACAGGCTTTGTCACGCCAGAAATGATTAATTAGTCAGTGTTGATGTATTTTAGACTGCATTTCATTACTGGGCGCAATTAAGACATTATACTGGATATGAACAGGGCACTGACTTTGGGATGCTTCTCATGACTAGGGGATATAAAAAATATATTTGCAATCTATTACCTCGTTTTTTTTTTACATTTCTCAATATTGATAATAGTTGGCATGCTACTACACTGGAGACACTGCTGCCTGTGTGTTCATTGGTCATAACAGAACAGGCTTTAATTTAACTTATTTCACAAGCACAACCATGGATTAATATGGACCTGCTGATTCAATAGATTCAGTTGCTGGTGGTTTCAGGTGATATTTAAAAAATAGCTTGTTAGAATTCGCATGAAACATGGTGAGCTAATGTAGTTATTTCACAGTCTGAATGAAGAATTACAAACCCAGCATGGTTACGAATGGAAACCATGTATTGTGTTAGAGAAAAAGACAAGCCTCTATTAAAAGATAGTGGCAAGGCCAATGAAAATACATCCGTCTTCCTTGATTTTACTGTGTGGCCACTGTTGTGGCAAGTGGGGGAGTGAGTTTGCCAGCGCAATTAGGTCCTCCAGTCATTAAATGGTAATTTATCACCTTGGAATACAATTATGTGACACATATCCCATTTTAGCTGTACTTTCCAGATTTACTGTAGCCTATTGCATAGTCAAGCAATGCCGGTTTACAACAATCAATGGGAAGAGATCAGAACACCGACATTGGGGAACACCATCTTGTACGAGATACATTTGTACTGTAGTGAAGGTGTCTCTATAGAAATTAAACATCTCTTTTATAGTCATGTGAAACGTCAATTGCTATGGAAAAGCTGGTATGTGTTTACTGCAGCTATGATGGTGATACTATGGATTAAAATTATCATCCTGAATATTAAGGCTACACTCACTTTATGTTACGTACTGTACATAGACACTCAACCAGGAAAACTGTCGGGGTCATTATCTATTCAGACATCACACACTATAGGCCTACTCTTATTCAGTGTCACACCCTGATCTTTTTCACCTGTCTTTGTGGTTGTCTCCACCCCCCTCCATGTGTCGCCCATCTTCCTCATTATCCCCAGTGTATTTATACCTGTTTTCTCTGTTTGTCTGTTGCCAGTTTGTCTTGTCTTCTCAAGTCTTGCCAGCATGTTTTCCCATCTCCCTGCTTTCTCAAGTTCTGTTCCCTAGTTTCCCCAGTTCTGACCATTCTGCTTGCCCTGACCCCGAGCCTGCCAGCCGTTCTGTACCTGCCTGACTCTGACCTGTTTACGAACCTCTGCCTATCCTGACCCTGAGCGTGCCTGCTGTTCTATACCTTGTTGACTCTGCCCTGGATTACGGACCTCTGCCTGCCTTTGACCTGTATTTTGCCTGCCCCCTGTTTTGGTCAATAAACATATGTGACTCAGCATCTGGGTCTTATCCTGAGTTCTGAGAGTAAAAACTGGCCATAACTGACCCAGCAGACTCAGACCAGCTCCACAATTTGGTCTCCTTGCAAGGAGCAACCATTGGAAGACACGAGGGGTTAATGCAATGTCTAAAGGTGGGGAACCACACTCTGGCATAATGCAGAGACCAGGCGTTCGATACATTGCTAGGGCAATTCTGTGGATTCCCTACTGGGTAGTGGGTTACACTAGTAATCTCCCAGCCTACCTCAGTATCTCGAGAACCCCGCTTACCTCCTCTGGAGCGCTACGCTGGAGATTCTGGAACCTGCCGAGCTTTTCTCTCCCAGTGCTCCTTCATTCTCGAGCTGCAGCCTTTTTTGTTCTCCTCAGACTGCTTGAGGATAGCGAACATCATAACGCTGATGTGGGAGCAACAGTCCTCCGTCTGCCTAAGTCTGGAGGAGTTTGAGGTGGAATTTCCAAAGGTGTTTGGTACTCCGTTGTCCGAGAAGGAGGCTGCTTGTAACCTGCTCCAGCTACATGTAGTGTGGCAGACTACGAGGATGATTTATGCACGTTGGCGGCTGAGAGTGCCTGGAACTCGGAAGCATTGTTCAACATGTTCCTTCACGGATTATCGGAGGTCATCAAATATGAGCTCGCAGCCCGGGATCTGCCCCTGGACCTTGACTTCCTAATAGCCTTGACCATCCTGATTGATAGGCGGCTTCGAGGCCGTAGGAGGTATAGGGAATATGTGCCCTATCGCCTTCGTTCGCCCTTGATTCCCACCTTGCCTCCGAAGAATTCCGGAGACCACCGAAGTCTACATGTCCGAGTGAACCCAACGTCACCCAAGTTCTCTCGGGAATCAGAGGTTTGCCGACTCGCCTCCTTCAGAGTCCATGCACACCTGGGCAGAGCTAGATTGACTCCGGCAGAGCGTTTACGCCGACTCCGCACACAGAACTGTCTATATTGTGGAGCTATGGGACATTTCATAACTAAATGCCCATTAAAAACCCAGGCTCATCAAGAAGGGGCAAGTACTCTGGTGGGCCATACCGTGAACTATTCCTCTCCCTTTACTCACACACTTTTCTTTGCCATCCTGCTGTGGGGGAACCATTCAAAATCCCTCCACGTACTCATCAACTATTGGGCCGATGAGTTTTTTTGGATTCTACCTTCTGTCCGAGCTGGGCATCCTCACTCAGCCCCTCTCTATTCTCAAGGACATCATAATACCACTCAACCTACGAGTGTCACGGAACCACAGCGAGGCAATCCAATTTATGCTGATTAAGTCTCCTCAGGTTCCTGTGGTATTGGGATTCTCTTGGCTCCAGTGAAACAATGCCCTCATAGACTGGACTGCTGGTGCCATTATGGGATGGAGCCAGTTCTGTCACGCCCACTGCCTGAAGTCAGCGCAGTCTGCCCTGAGACGTCTTCCTGTGGGCTCGGAAATTGCCCCGGACATCTCTGCCATTTCCGCGGTGTACCCGCAGAGTACCGTGACCCGGGCAACTTCACTTACTCCACACCGACCCCATGACTGTGGGATTAACCTTTTTCCATGCACCACACTGCCCCGGGGATGACTGTATTCTCTGTAGGGTCCGGAGGCCAAGGCTATGGAGACCTACACTACCATTCAAAAGTTTGGGGTCACTTAGAAATGTCCTTGTTTTTGAAAGAAAAGCTCATTTTGGTCCATTAAAATTACATCAAATTGATCTGAAATACAGTGTAAACAAGTTAATGGTGTAAATGACTATCGTAGCTGGAAACAGCAGATTTTTTTTATGGAATATCTACATTTATTAGCAACCATCCTTCCTATGTTCCAGTGGCACGTTGTGCTAGCTAATCCAAGTTTATAATTTCAAAAAGGCTAATTGATCATTAGAAAACCCTTCTGAAATTATGTTAGCTTAGCTGAAAACTGCCGTGCTGATTTAAAGAAGCAATAATACCGGCCTTCTTTAGACTAGTTGAGTCTCTGCAGCCTTGTGGGTTTGATTACAGGCTCAAAATTGACAGAAAAAAAGAACTCTCTTCTGAAACTCGTCAGTCTCTTATTGTTCTGAGACATGAAGTATATTCCATACAAGAAATTGTCAAGAAACTGAAGATCTTGTACAATGCTGTGTACTACACCCTTCACAGAACAGTGCAAATTGGCTCTAACCAGAATAAAAAGAGGAGTGGGAGGCCCCTGTGCACAACTATGCAAAAGGACAAGTACATTAGTGTCTAGTTTGAGAAACAGACACCTCACAAGTCCTCAACTTGCAGCTTCATTTAAAAGTACCCGCAAAACACCAGTCTCAATGGCAACAGTGAAGAGACGACTCCGGAATGCTCCTTTGTCCAGTGTCTGTGTTCTTTTGCACATCTTTTCTTTTTATTGGCCAGTCTGAGATATGGCTTTTTCTTTGCAACTCTGCCTAGAAGGCCAGCATTCCGGAGTCGTCTCTTCAGCGTCTCTTCAGCGTCTCGGCCATCATTCTGGAGTCTTAACTTAACTTTTCTGGCCTAAAACCCAATTTTGATAAGTGTACCATATTACGTATTGGATCTTTAAAATACACAACTGTTACATTACCCTGCAGTTGACCTATGAAATGGGCTACGGTGAAGTAGATACTTGGTATTCATATCACAAAAGGAATAAATGAGCTCTCCAGAATGAATTTCAATCAAACATTTGGAGAATAAACAAGATCCTTCAACCATGGAGAGAAACAATAAATACTGGTCTATTTGTGATTTGTTTCAGGAAACTAGGTGTATGTCGCACGTCACTACTTCACAGGAGCGCCATCTGAATGTAAACTTCAAATTCAAAATGCGTTGAAACTCGTTAAGTATGGCCGATGCCAGTAAATGCGGGAAAGAAAGCGTAATTAAATTGTTGCCAGCAGCACAGTGGCAGTCAGCAATGCTCTGGATAACATAAAAACAGCCTAACCAGCTCTGCTAGGGCAAGGAAAATGGTCAGAGTGAGCTGTTCTCTCATTTGTGTCTGAAAGTAGCTAGCAGGCTTGGATCAACCCTACTCCTCGGCCAGAGCGTCCAGTGTGCACTTTGAACGCTCCGAGTCCAAAACGCTCGGATTTTAAGAATGGACAATCTGACAACGCTCTGAGTTTATGAATGCCCAGAGCACACTCAGGCACTCCAGGTTAAATATACAAACACACCTGTAGTATAAACCAGCCTTTAGTCTTGAAATCTTTGGTTGTTTTGTACATAGCCTCACATTTGAATCCTTAACTTCTCGAAACTCCCCATCCCGGATCCGGGATCGTGACTAAAGCCTCAGGCTCATTAGCATAACGCAACGTTAACGATTTCTGAAAATCGCAAATAAAATGAAAATAATGCACCTACTCTCAAGCTTAGCCTTTTCTTAACAACACTGTCATCTCAGATTTTCAAAATATGCTTTTGAACCATAGCAATTGACTAATTTGTGTAAGAGTATGCTAAGCTAGCTTAGCATTTTGAGTAGCATTTAGCACGCAACATTTTCACAAAAACCAGATAACCAAATAAATAAAATAATTTACCTTTGAAGAGCCGGATGTTTTCAATGAGGAGACTCTCAGTTACATACCAAATGCGCAGTTTTTCCTGAAAGCGTCTGTGTGTAGGAGAAATATATTTTTTTGTACATCACATTTGGCTACATAAAACGAAATGAAAATTCAGTCACCTACAACGTCAAATTTTTACGAATTAACTCCATAATATCGACTGAAACATGGCAGTACAGATAACGTTGTTTGGAATCAATCCTCAAGGTGTTTTTTCACATATCTCTTCATTGATATATCGTTCGTGGAAGCCTGCATTCTTCTCTGAATTCTGTGGAAAAATACTTGCAGCTGATTTTGTGCACAATTTGGCGCAGGACACCGGGCGGACACCTGGTAAATGTGGTCTCTTATGGTCAATCTTCCAATGATATGCCTACAAATACGTCACAATGCTGCAGACACCTTGGGGAAACGACAGAAAGGGCAGACTTTTTCGCATTCACAGCCATATAAGGAGACAATGGAAAACAGAGCCTCAAAAATCCTGCTCATTTCCTGGATGCCGTCTCATCTTGGTTTTGCCTGAAGCTCACGTTCTAGGGCACACAGAAAATATCTTTGCAGTTCTGGAAACGTCAGAGTGTTTCCTTTCCAAAGCTACCAATTATATGCATAGTCGAGCATCTTTTTGTGACAAAATATTGCACTTAAAACGGGCACGTCTTTTTGTCCAAAAATGATATAGCGCCCCTAGAGTTTCAAGAGGTTAAAGAGATGGGAGGGGCTAAAGCTTAAGATGGCGTGAACGATGCTAAATATGTGTAGACAATGAAAGAGCTCTCCAGTAGGTACCAAAACATTTAAGGTCATTCACCGGACTTTCTCAAAAGTGAGGGTACAAGTTTATCAACTTTCAAAGCAGAATTACTTTCCCATTCTCCCATGTTTGATATACCATTTTCTAGCTCTGAGTCTCTGCTTTTATCCAATGTAAAAAAAATATATATATATTTTATATATATATATTTCTTTTTGCTGCATAAGACTTAATAGAGCCGGTAGGTCACATATGTGTTTGAAATTCACTGCTCGACTGAGGGACCGTACAGATAATTATGTGTGTGGGGTACAGATATCAAGTAGGCATTCAACAATCATGTTAAACACTATTATTGCACACAGAGTGAGTCCATGCAACTTATTATGTGACTTGTTAAGCAAATGTTTTAACTCCTGAAATATTTAGTCTTTCCATAACAAAGGGGTTGAATACTTATTGGCTCAAGACATTTCAGCTTTTCAATTTTAATTAATTAAATTAAACATAATTCCAATTTGACATTATGAGGTGTTGTGTGTAGGCCAGTAACAAGGAAATATGAATTTAACACATTTTCAATTCAGGCTGTAACACAACAAAATGTGGAAAAAGTAAAGGGGTACTTGTTTATTTATTTTTACTTTTGGGGGGGGGCAGCCCATCCACAGCTCCCCTTCTTCGGATGACAAAAATAAAATAAACGTTGTTTTTACAGGGGTGTGAATACTTTCTGAAGGCACTGAATACCAGTTTCATTTGAGGACCTAGATGTTGACAGCTGCACCATACAGATTGCAAAATAGCTGGGAAGAGACGTTTTATGTACCGATTCCATGGCATTGGGTGTATGAGCTGATATACAAAATGATACAAGATTCAACACTTCGTGCTTTTCAGCTGAAATTCTTGTACAGAATTCTTGTCATACAACACTCCTTCCGTGGCCTCCAGCT
Source organism: Oncorhynchus masou masou (assembly GCF_036934945.1). Lineage (NCBI taxonomy): Eukaryota > Metazoa > Chordata > Actinopteri > Salmoniformes > Salmonidae > Oncorhynchus > Oncorhynchus masou. The sequence continues at coordinate 59,030,346 of NC_088242.1, forward strand.
GTTCTTAAACGCTCGTAAAACCAAATGCATGCTTTTCAACCATTCGCTGCCCGCACCCGCCCGCCTGACAAGCATCACTACCCTGGACGGTTCTGACATAGAATATGTGGATAACTACAAATACAGAGGTGTCTGGCTAGACTGTGAACTCTCCTTCCAGACTCATATTAAACATTTCCAATCCAAAATCAAATCTAGAATCAGCTTTCTATTTCGCAATAAAGCCTCCTTCACTCATGCCACCAAACTTACCCTAGTAAAACTGACTATCCTACCGATCCTCGACTTCGGCCATGTCATTTACAAAATAGCTTCCAATACTCTACTCATCAAACTGGATGCAGTCTATCACAGTGCCATCCGTTTTGTTACCAAAGCCCCTTATACCACCCACCACTGCGACCTGTACGCTCTAGTCGGCTGGCCCTCGTTACATATTCGTCACCACTGGCTCCAGGTCATCTATAAGTCTATCATCATCATCTGCCCATTTATCACTCCAGTGTTAATCTGCTAAATTGAAATTACTTTGCTACTAGGGCCTATTTATTGCCTACCTCCTCATGCCATTTGCACACACTGTATAGAGACTTTCTTTTTTTCAATTGTGTTATTGACTGTACGCTTGTTTATTCCATGTGTAACTCTGTGTTGTTGTTTGTGTCGCACTGCTTTGCTTTATCTTGGCCAGGTCGCAGTTGTAAATGAGAACTTGTTCTCAGCTAGCTTACCTGGTTAAATAAAGGTGAAATAAATTGTTTTTTAAATAAAAAACGTTTTGAATATTTGGAGCATACAACCATCGCAGATACTGAATCAATCAAATGACAGTCAAAAATAAACCAAAATAAACCAAAAAATGGTGTAACAGCTTTCTTCTGTAGAAGGAGGAGCGGACCAAAATGCAGCGTGGTATTTTTTAGACATGTTTAATGAAGAACGAAAAAACACGAACAATACAAAAACAACAAACGGAACATGAAAACCTAAACAGTCCAATCTGGTGAAGACACAGAGACAGGAACAATCACCCACGAAAACACTCAAAGAATATGGCTACCTAAATATGGTTCCCAATCAGAGACAACGATAATCACCTGACTCTGATTGAGAACCGCCTCAGGCAGCCATAGACTATGCTATACACCCCACACAACCCCAAGACGAAACACACCACAAATAAACCCATGTCACACCCTGGCCAGACCCAATAAATGAAGATAAACATAATAAATATAGACCAGGGCGTGACAGAACCCCCACTAAGGTGCGGACTCCCGGACGCACATCAAAACAATAGGGAGGGTCCGGGTGGGCGTCTGTCCATGGTGGCGGCTCCGGGTCCGGCGCGGGTCGTGGAACCCACTCTATAAATGTCTTACTCCCCCCTCCTCGCGTCCTAGGATAGTCCACCTTCTCCGCCGACCATGGCCTAGTAGTCCTCACCCAGAACCCCACTGGACTGAGGGGCAGCTCGGAACTGAGGGGCAGCTCGGAACTGAGGGGCAGCTCGGGACTGAGGTGCAGCTCGGGACAGGGGCAGCTCGGGACTGAGGGGCAGCTCCGGACTGAGGGGCAGCTCGGGACAGAGGGGCAGCTCAGGACAGAGGGGCAGCTCGGGACAGAGGCAGCTCGGGACTGAGGGGAAGCTCAGCACTGAGAGGAAGCTCGGGACTGAGAGGAAGCCCAGCACTGAGAGGAAGCCCAGCCAGGTAGTTGGATCCGGCAGATCCTGGCTGGTTGACGGTTCTGGCAGATCCTGGCTGACTGGCAGATCTGGAAGAGTCTGGTTGACTGGCAGATCTGGAAGAGTCTGGTTGACTGGCAGATCTGGAAGAGTCTGGCTGACTGGCGGATCTGGAAGAGTCTGGCTGACTGGCGGATCTGGAAGAGTCTGGCTGACTGGCGGATCTGGAAGAGTCTGGCTGACTGGCAGATCTGGAAGAGTCTGGCTGACTGGCAGATCTGGAAGAGTCTGGCTGACTGGCAGATCTGGAAGAGTCTGGCTGACTGACGGATCTGGCTGCTCCATGCTGACTGGCGGCTCTGGCTGCTCCATATAGACTGACAGCTCTGGCGGCTTCTTGCAGACTGACAGCTCCTTGCAGACTGACAGCTCCTTGCAGTTTGACAGCTCCTTGCAGACTGGCAGCTCCATGCAGACTGACAGCTCTGGCTGATCCATGAATACTGACAGCTCTGGCTGCTTCATGTAGACTGACAGCTCTGGCTGCTCCATGTAGACTGACAGCTCTGGCTGCTCCATGCAGACTGACAGCTCTGGCTGCTCCATGCAGACTGACAGCCCGGGCTGCGCTAAACAGGCGGGAGACTCCAGCAGCGCTGTAGAGGAGGAAGGCTCTGGCTGCGCTAAACAGGCGGGAGACTCCAGCAGCGCAGGAGAGGAGAAAGGCTCCGACAGCTCTGAACAGGCGGGAGACTCCGGCAGCGCAGGAGAGGAGGAAGGCTCGGGCAGCGCTGAACAGGCGGGAGACTCCGGCAGCGCAGGAGAGGAGAAAGGCTCCGGTAGCGCTGGAGAGGCGAGGCGCACTGTAGGCCTGATGCGTGGTGCTGGCACTGGTGGTACTGGGCCGGCGACACGCACAGGAAGCCACCGGAGGGCTGGTGTGTGTAGGTGGCACAGGATGGGCTAGACCGTGAAGGCGTACTGGAGATCTTGAGAGCAGTGTTGGCACAGGACGTGCAAGGCTAGGGATGTGCACAGGAGGCCTGGTGCGTGAGGCTGGCACCAACTTCACCAGCCAACTAACACGCACCTCAGGAAGAGTATGGAGCGCTGACCCAGGTGCCATCAAATCTCTGACACGTTCCGTCGGGCGAATTCCATGCAAAAAGCACCAACACAGCAACTCCCTCATTTCTCTCTCCTCCAATTTCCCCATTAACTCCTTCACAGTCTCTGCTTCGCTCACCTCCAACACCGGCTCTGGTTCTGGTCTTCTCCTTGGCTCCTCACGATAAACAGGGAGAGTGGGCTCAGGTCTGACTCCTGACTCTGCCACACTCTTCCTGAGCCCCCCCCAAGAAATTTCTGGGGCTGACTCTCGGGCTTCCATCCGCGTCGCCACGCTGCCTCCTCATACCAGCGCCTCTCAGCTCTCACCGCCTCCAGTTCTTCTTTGGGGCGGCGATATTCTCCAGGCTGATCCCAGGGTCCTTCTCCGAACAATTCGTCCTCCCATGTCCATTCCTCTCTTTGCTGCACCTGCCATTTACCACGCCGCTTGGTCCTGTTGTGGTGGGTGATTCTGTAACGGCTTTCTTCTGTTGAAGGAGGAGCGGACCAAAATGCAGCGTGGTTTTTTAGACATGTTTAATGAAGAACGAAAAAGTTGAGCAGCTTCACTGAAGGTGGATTGTGTTTATAAATTCAATAATATTATTATTATTTTTTTATTTTTATTATTATATATTTTTTTTTGAGTGTGTCCAAACTTGTCCAAACCACTGAAACATGAGTAACAAGGTAATGGAACTGCACATTATCGCTAGGTGCCAAGCAAAATAGTCAGTACAATGTACTGTGTGAACGTGGCCCAGTTGGTACGACTGTTGACTAGGCAAAGGCAGTGGGTTCAATTCCTGTAAGGATTACATACTGTAAATATGCTAAAAATGAATGCATTCACTTTACTGAAAGTCGCTTTGGATACCAGCATCTGTTGTTTGACAGACTAACATATGACATACTGTAAACGTAATGGAATTGATACATGAGCATGTTGGTAGGTTTGTTTCATCACCACCTCTGTGACACTCTTCAGCATACTGTGTACTAGATGTATTGTGTACCGAGTAGTGGGCCATATGGAGTCTATTCATTGCTGAGGCATACACTGTCTTTCAGCATTAGATTTAAGTCCTTAAACTCACAAGTTATGGTAAGTTGAGTGATGAAAAGGGGAATTGTGTGGGTTCCCAGACAACTTGTCTTCCAAAACCTTTTGCTCCCCTTGAGATTCTTCTTAGCTCCTCCAGATTTGCACATTCCCTCTCAGGCCCAGATGAATGCTCATTCCGAGGTCAAATTGGCCATCCTTTCACTTGTACACATTCCTCAATGGGACTAATACTTTGGAGGAGTGGATGAGAGCAACCAGCTCGGCAATACGATTAGCATAATTGCGTAATTAATTGTGGATTTCTTTCATTTTGAAAAATAGCAGCTGGTATGGGATGTGGCCTCCCGTCATGAGAATGGCAGCCACCCATAACACTTCAGAGCTGGCCAAAGACATGCACCCAGTCTCATTAAGGGGACTCCGACAAGCCTGCTGCTCTGAATGAGGAGACTGCTGATGCCTGTGAATGACTGGCTCTGCTGTTTTCCAGAGTGGGTGCATTCAGGTAATAATTATGATGCTTCTCTTCCCACACTCAGAGCTGCATAAATCGGTCTAGTATTTTACCCACTTGGAGGCTTCGGTCTGTTGTGTCTTTGTGAGTAGCAACCAAACTTCAGTGTGTGGACAGTACAGCTGCCCACAACAACTGCAGCATTTTCCTGTATTTAGAGTGTTCTGACAAATTAACATGCGTATCTGATTTATACTTGTGCGTAAAGTACATAGAAATATCACAATGTTCGTAATATGGCAGAAAAATAGAAACACTGGAGGTGCTGTCCTGTTTTGTACACTGGGTACGTGCATATCACATTCCCAAAAGTTCAACCCTGACAAGCTCTTAGAGCATTCCAATGGAGAATTCTGAAAATAAAGTGTCAGCGAGTGTGTGAAGTGAGATGAATGAATGTGTAATCAGGGGAGTAGTACTGGTCCTGATTTAGCCCAGGAATGACAAGGGAGACCAGAGCCTCTCTGGGGATTCATATTTTGGGCCAAAGAGGGTGAATGAGTCATCATGGGCTGGGTCGATTGCATCCACAAAAGAACATAGGGTATCTTCATTTCATGGATGCCTGCTTAAGAAACTTCACTTTTTACTTTAAAAGTATTATGTCCCTGCTAAATTGTACTGTGCTCGTGATTCAGGGAAGGTCTGGTTCTTGTGGTATTTTGATTGAACCTTTTAAGGTTTGCGTAAAGAGAATAATGCTCTTCTCTCTTGACATGTATTTGTGAAAGGCAAATATTTTTTGCCTAAATCAGTAGAAGCAAGACTATATAGTTTAGAGAGAACATCTGGGAACAGTATGATAAGGGTTATATGCATTAAGCTGAAGCAGCATTCATCAAATTTATGAGTAATTCGCACCATGCGAGAAGTTCAAGTTTCCACTGTTGTTGCATTGGGCGGTATAAAAACACTGAGACAAGGGGAAAGAAAATAGTGAGTGGCTATTTGTCATCATGGTCAGGCTAAAGCTAAAATGGATGATCACTCCCAGATGAAAACATGCCACCAGTATTAATTTGTCTATATGTTAAATAGTGGTCTTTCATGGAATTGTAACTAGTTATTTGGGTTTTTTTCAGAGCAATTGCTGGTTGCACTTCTTGATCATGGCTTAAATTCTGATTTTACGGAAATGTAATATCATAACATATGGTATAATGTTGTTGATTGAGCAACTTCTCCTCAAAGTGCATTCACCCAAATCAGAAGGATACAATGCAAGATATTCAGCTCAGGAGAAAAATGATGTAAGAGCTGGGGGTTAAAGAGGTAAAGGGATTTTTTAGAAAAAGAACATTCTCAATTGACGGTATGGGTTGAAAACACTTAAGAATACTTTCAAGTTACCATTGGGTTAAACTACTGTCAGTGTTGCTTGTACGGTTCAGCTAGTGTTAGTTGAGATAAGGATGACAGCAAATACAGCCTGTAAAACAATAACTACACATTTGCTCCAAGTTTGAGTGGTAAACATCAGAATCCTACCTCAAACCATTACTATTAGAAGCCAAAGAAAACTCATGTATTCCAACACTCATCTCTTCAAGGATTCCGATTCAGAATGATTAAGGCTAATCTATGTATTTCTGACAATATTATTTATTGTGTGGATTAAAGTTCCTGTCCAGATTCTCCTAAGCAAATTAGATTTTTTTCAAAGACCCATTTATGGAAATCAAATCATTTTTGTTAAATCACATTTCATGATTTATGAGAAAGACAAAATGTTTGTGTTCCTGTATTTTATGGGAAAGATATCAGTTACAGAAATATCAATCATATTTAATGGAACCACATATTACTGTCCTAAAATTAACGTTTGACAAAACATTTAGAAGGTACTGTAGTAGTAGTATTCAACAGGTGGAGAACAGTTTCATAACCAGACTCATGACGTCAAACATGCATTGCCAGTATTGAATAACATACTGTACAGTAACTTAAAGCTAGAATTCTTAGTCGTTACATCCATTTTTGGACTTACACATTGATTATATATACCCATTGATTCTTAAAGAATATAACTTGTAAATGCCTCATGAGCTTAGATCAACTGTCTTACCCCATTAGAACCCAAAATATAAGCTTGTTTTTCACTAATGTTTGTAAACAAAGCAAACATAAACAAACACTGTATAGCCACAAAACATGGTTAAAACTACAATTGTCCTATCATGAGTGGTCAGTCTTGCATTCATGGCTCTGTCTATGAATTTGAGAGTGGTTACAGCGCCATCCCTCAGTTTAAAAAAAATCAAAACAGAGGTGGGGTGCCTGCTTTGTTATTATTTCAATGAAGGACTCTAGCTTTAACTTGGTGGTACTCAATGGGTCAAATGTGAAAGCAGTTTAGCAGAGCCTTATTCTAACAATGATATTACATTTACATTTAAGTCATTTAGCAGACGCTCTTATCCAGAGCGACTTACAAATTATATGTCACCTTGATAAAGCTCTTATACTCAAACTGTTGAAGGCCGAATAGGAATAAGATTCTCTCGCTAAAACCTTTCACCCCGACTTCTGCACAGTCTCACACAACAGAACCAAACGAGTTTCTGCTTTAAGTGCACAACACCATTTATAATGAAACAGAGTCGTCTCAAAGTTACAGAAAACCAAACACACTAAAAGCTCTTGGTTGTGCTTATGTTGGACTGTAGACTCTCTGATGTATGTGCCATGTGAATTATGATTTTTCCTGGTACGTAAACCACCCAGGTGTGGACTAGGAGATGTGTCTATAAATTCTCCTCTACTGAAATCCTATGATGTTTTTTAAAATCTTTGCTGAACTTTTAGATCTTATTAAGCAATCATACATTTCTTGGCAATATTGTGAGTGCCACTTTGTTTTGGTCCAAGTAGTCAAGTGCAATACAGTACTCTCAGAGAAAGACCAATGTTCTTTCAGTGTTAGCTTACAAAACACCAGCTCCTTAGATGAAGTTACATTATTATAATTGGATGTTCTTCCTTGTCTTCCTGGCTTGTTAGCACTAAATAAATTGTTGTTGTGACAGTGTGGCTTGTTGGTTTTCTTTTGTGTTAGAACTAGCTGCCAAATCCCATTTTCTAATAACGAATGTGTTAATGGGTCAGGGCCACTTGGGAAACATTGTACAGCGTCAATTACCTCACCACAGCAAACTGGGATAGCAGAGCCAATGGCCGCATCTATAAACTTTTATATTGCAGAGAATGTTGCCAAGATACTGTACTTTGACGGTCACTTTCTTTTTTTACAGTAATTTACAGTAAATATTTAAATAAATTACAAATAAAAACTTCAATAATAAGTAGGGTCAAATCCTAGTGTGACCTGACTAGTAAAATATGTGTGAGCCTGGTTATTGCACATTAATAGCCTACTTGGAGACACTCAAGTTTTTTAATCGTGTATCTCTTGACACATTCACAAAATAGTCATGGCCTCTAAACCTTCCAGCTGCCTACTGGACCTATTCCAACTAAACTATTGAAAGAGCTACTTCCTGTGCTTGGCTCTAATATGTTGAACTTAATAAACGGCTCCCTATCCTCTGGATGTGTACCAAACTTACTAAAAGTGGCAGTAATAAAGACTCTCTTGAATAAGCCACACTTTGACCTGGAAAATATACAAAATGATAGGCCTATATCAAATCTCCCATTCTTAAAAAGAAAAAGAAAAAGATTTTACTCAGCAACTCACGGCCTTCCTGAAGACAAATAATGTATACAAAACACTCCAGTCTGGTTTTAGACCCCGTCATGGTACTGAGACCAAAATCGTGAATGTGGTAAATTACTTTTAATGGCGTTAGTCCAAGGCTCTGCATCTGTCCTTGTGCTCGTAGACCTTAGTGCTGCTTACGACACAGTCAATCACCACATTCTTTTGGAGAGATGGGAAACCCAAATTTGTCTATGCAGACAAGATCTTGCCTGGTTTAGATCTTATCTGTCGGAAAGATATCAGATCCTCCCTGGTTATGGTTTGTCCTCTGACAAATATATGGTAAGTTTCGGTGTTTTCACTATATATGCTACCTCTTGGTGATATCATATGGAAACACAATGTCAACTTTCACTGCTATGCAGATGACACACAGCTATACATTTCGATGACACATGGTGAAGCCCCAACATTGCCTAACCTGGAAGCCTGGGTTTCAGACATAAGTAAGTGGATGGCGTAATTCTTTCAAAACAGAGATGCTAGTTCTAAGTCCCAAGAAACAAAGAGATCTCCTGTTTGATCTGACAATTCAACTGATGGTTATCGTCATCTCAAATAAAACTAAAAGACCTCGGCGTTACTCTGGACCCAGATCTTTCTTTTGACAAACATATCAAAATATTACAAGAGCAATTTTGTACCATTACAAAAATCTGATCATTTTTGTCTCAAAATAATGCAGAAAAGCTCATCCATGCTTTTGTCACTTCTAGATTAGACTACTGCAATGCTCTACTCTCCGGATACCTGGATAAAGCACTAAATTAACGTCAGCTAATGCTAAATACGACTGCTAGAATCTTGACTACAACCCCAAAATTATATCATATCACTCTAGTTCTAGCCTCTGGCTTCTTGTTAAGGACTGGGCTGATTTGAATGTTTTACTTGTAACCTACAAAGCATTACATGGACTCTGTGTCAGGATTTGGCCAGGGTTGTTCCGTGTTTTTGTCAGTAGATGTCCCCATTGTGCTTTTTGTCCCTGTGTTTTTCCCTTGATCCCCATTATTGTTTGCACCTGTGTCTCGTTTGTCTCGTTTTGTATTTAAACCCTTTGTTTCCCTCAGTTCTGTGCTCTGTGTTTGTATGTTGGCACCCTGCCCTAGTGTTCTGTGTGCTCTTGTCGATTCCGGGTGAAGTTCTTGTAGTATTCTGTTTTTTGTTTTTGTTTAGTTTTAGTGAGTTTTTTTTGGTGTTTTACCTACCACCTTTTGGATTTGCCATTTTTTATTTTAGGATTTTTTCTTTATTAAATCACCGTCTTAAGTACTGCTGTGTCTGCCTCATCTTCTGGGTTATGCTGTCTATTCGTGGCTCAGTTGGTTAAGTGACTGTTTCTCACTCCGGAGACCCAGGTTCGAAACCGGGTCCTGACACTCTGAGACTCTGTCTCAACCTTGAAGTCTTTACTGAAGACTCTTCTCTTCAGTAGGTCCTATGATTGAGTGTAGTCTGGCCCAGGGGTGCAAAAGGGAACGGCAAGGCACTGGATTGCCGAAATACCTTTGCTGTCTCTGCCTGGCCGGCTCTCCACTGGGATTCTCTGCCTCTGACCTTATTACGAGGGTTGAGTCACTGGTTTGCTAGTGCTCTCTCATAGGAGTGGTTCATCAATTCTTGCCAGGTTTTTCCGCTATACTCGTCTTGAGTGCATTGAGTCACTTACGTTATCTTCTTGTCCGGTGTTACACACCCTCGGGCTCGTGTGGTGGCAGAAATCTTTGTGGGCTAAACTCAGCCTTGTCTCAGGATAGTAAGTTGGTGGTCTGTTGATATTACTCTGGTGGTGTACAGTAGGGCCTGTGGTTTGGTAAAGTGGGTGGGGTTATATCCTGCCTGGTTGGCCTTGTCCAGGGGTATCGTCAGACGAGGCCACAGTGTCCCCCGACCCTCGCTGTCTCAATCCCCAGTATCTATGCTGCAATAGTCTATGTGCCGGGGGGCTAGGGTCAGTCTGTCCTATCTGGTGTATTTCTCCTGTCTTATCTGATGTCCTGTGTGATCTTAAGTATGCTCTCTCTCTCTCCCCCCTCCCAGAGGACCTGAACCCTAGGACAATGCCTCAGGACTAGCTGGTCTGACGACTCCTGGCAGTCCTCGTCCCCATCCCCAGTCCACCTGGTCGTGCTGCTGATCCAGTTTCTGTTGTTCTGCCTGAGGCTATGGAACCCTGACCTGTTCACTGAACCTGCTAATATATCCCGGGCCGGCTGTTTCTTCTCTCTCTCTCCCTACCTCTCTACCTCTGAATGCTCGGTTATGAAAAGCTAACTGACATTTACTCCTGAGGTGTTAACCTGTTGCACCCTCTATCACCACTGTGATTATTATTTGACACTGCTGGTCATCTTTGAACGCTTGAACATCTTGAAGAACGATCTGGCCTTACTGGCCATGTACTCTTATAATCTCCACCGGCACAGACAGAAGTGGACTGGCCACCCCTCAGAGCCTGGTTCCTCTCTCGGTTTCTTCCTAGGTTCCTGCCTTTTTAGGGAGATTTTAGGCTGGGTTTCTGTATAAGCACTTTGTGATATCAGCTGATGTAAAAAGGGCTTTAGAAATACATGCGGTTGATACTTATAACTCTTATAGGCCAGCAGTGAATGAGTAAAAGTTAAACAATGTTCATCACACCAGACTACAACGTTCTAGTCTAGTTCAAATGTACATGTCACTTTTTGACCGTGGCTAAGGTCCAAGCTATTTACTTCAATGAATAAGTGTCGGACACATCAAAATGTTTGGATTGGCTGTGAGTTTGTGGGAGCCTGGGGACTGGGGTCTCCATGGTGGACTCTTCAGACTAGTCTGACTACAGTCACAGTCCTCTCTCCAGTCCATTCCATTCCAGCCAGCTCATATCCTCATCAGCTGCATCTCTGATGGAGGACAAGAGTTCAATATGGGATTATAAATCTTGTGATTAGGGCAAGGAGCTTTTCCTACATGAGCTTGTGAACTAGGACCCGGGGCCTCATTTATCAATATGGCATAGAAACTATTCTAAAATACTACTTATGGATGGAATTTAGAATGTTTGTACGCATAGAAAAGGTGTGATTTATCAAACAATCCTATGAGCATCACATGCACACTGGTAGGAGAACCATTGATAAAATACCAATTGCTCTCAGCCTCAGTGCTCTTGCACGAACTTGGCTATTTGCATTTTGAAACACGCCTAATTAACCATATATGGTCAAAAATCACCCCTTTAAAACCCGTGGGGAATCTTCAACGTCATACCATGAAATACAACGGTGCAAACAAAAAAAGCTAAGGAAGAAAAACTTTTCAGAGACTGAAATAGAGGTTCTAGTCAGTGGAGGCTGCTGAGGGAAGGATGGCTCATTATAATGTCTGTAATGGAGACAATGGAATGGTATCAACCATATGGAAACCACGGTTGATGTGTTCTATGCCATGAAATTGACTCCATTCCAGCCATCATTAAGAGCCGTCCTCCACTCAGCAGCCTCCACTGGTGCTATTGATTGAGTCCAACCAAAATGTTTTATTTGGATCGCTTAGTTGTGGTTTGACCAGTACAAACAAAAACATAGCTACAAAGAGAGGAACATTAAGACAATTAGGACAAGTTGCTTTAGCAATGGCAAATATACTTAAAACTCACCAGTAAGCCATCTATCCCCAAGAGCTCCCTCCTGTAGGCATATAGGCCAACATTGTTGTTCTGCAGAATGAACTCGTTGTGTGTTCCACCTGGCCACCTTGCACCCACATTCAGCAGTGTTTTCTAAGCATACATAACCTATCACCTGCACATTAAGAGTGGAAGCCTTTTCTGTTCACATAGTTCAACTTGTTTCGGGATGGTGCTTTTATGGCGATGTGGGTGCCGTCTATTGCTCCGTTCGTATTTCAGAACCCCTTGATGGCAAAGAAACCCCTCTTGACTTCAACCTGTTGTGCGATGGTGTATGGAAATTGAATGGAAATTGAATGTTAAGAGTTTGTTTGGCTGACTGGCTTGTCGAGGGATGTATGATTCCAATCGGCAAGCTTCCACTGAAAAGTGCCCTTGGCCAAAAACACAAGAGTGGATAGCGCTTTAGTGTACACCACAATGGCATGTGTTTGCCTTTCAAAGTAGGTCTTAAATATGGGGTCAATTTCATGCCATATGTATTGAATTCAAAGTCAAATAAATCGTGAAAAATGAAGTTGAGAAAGTAAACATTATATTTTCGAGGATGAGTGAAATAATGGATGTTGAAATCACAAACCCAGGCTCTTGCCTGCATGTACAACCTTTTGGTTACGGTACTCGTAATTTTGCATTCACTGCCAGTCCTTTCGATTGTGAGTTTTGGCATTATTTTCCGTGAAGGGCGGGTTTAGAGGGAGGCATAGACAATGAGTCTCCATTGGTCTGCTAGTTTTGGAGTGACGGTTCGTCTTAACCCAATCAATGAACATGATTGCCTTACTTAAGTAGACGGTCTGACGTCACCTCGTTTTAGGGTTTTAGTTAACGTACTTCAAAATTCACGAGTCAATAATTCACGAGTCAATAATGTACGGATATTAGAAGCATTTCTATCTAATACATTTAATGACAAACCATCTAACTACTTAGGTAAACATATTAAATACCTGTTTCACAACGTTCGGCGCAGGTGTATGGCGAACTGGTTACCAATGTCATATGTTTATCTAAGTAGTTAGATCGTTTGTCAGACCGTCGAATTAAGTAGGCAATATAAAAAAAAGCCTGTCTATCATGTTCATCGATTGGGTTAAGACGAACCGTCACTCCAAAACTAGCAGACCAATGGAGACTCATTGACTATGCCTCCCTGTAAACCCCACCCTTCACGATAAAATAATGTCAAAACTCGCAATCAAAAAGACTGGCAGTGAAGGCAAAGAAATAGACATTGAAAGCAAAAAAAAGGTACGAGTAGCATAACCAAAAGGTAGTACATGTTGGCAAGAGCGTAGGCAAATTGTATTCAATAGGATTGGTTGCTGGGAAAGTTTCACCGAAAACTATTTTGCATTTGTTTTCAAATATGTTTTTTTTTTCATAGAGTTTTGCTCCCACTTAAATTATTTACTTAGAAGTATTTGGGGTTAGCTTTTGATGTCTTATTTTTGTTTACAATTCTATACATTTTGCTTGAAATTGTTGGGTTTTTGATATCCACATCCATTATTTCACCCATCCTCGGAAATATAATATTTACATTCTCAACTTTTTTTTTCATCTTCACGATTTATTTTATTTTGAATTCAATACATGTGGCGTGAAATTGACCCGGTATTTTAATCCTTGCAAAGATCCGATAAAAGTGTCTTTATAGTATTTCAACAATGGTTTCACTTTCACAAGTGCCTCTCATTTAACAAATGATTGTACTTTATATGGATTATTATCTTAACAAATGCACTGTGGTTGAATTATACATAGCCTGTCAGGACATGTTGCATGATTTCACAATTGACAACTTAATTATTAATTATTACTCTCACAATTTCACACATATTCAACATATATTTTCCACATTCTATGCTTGACAAGCAGTTCCCTTATTCCACCACTTTGCACTGTGCATAGGCATGGTCACACTCTCAAGAAAATTCATATTGATAAATCTCACCCTTTGCATGGAAATAATCCCACGCATGGTTTATGCACAGATTTGTGCCGACTCATGATTGATAAATGAGGCCCCTGGAGTTTATGCCTGTCAGATTAATCCTATCCCTAATCATGAACACTTCTTGTTGACCAATGTGCTTTCAGTTCTGTAAACGTCTACCCTTGTGTGCATCATACCTTTAATCATGATCTGGCTCAAATACAGGGAGATATTGGTGTTTGTGTGGTCTTGATATAACTTTAGCTAACTTGAATTCATGTTTCAGATTCAGCATAAATAACACACAAATAACACATGCCTCAGAATGTATTCTTTCTTCAGGCGTACACTTTCAACCCTACTTGGCAAGTGCTGAAGTCATGGAATAAAAAGATCCATCATGTCCACTCAGATGGCCAGTGCTGTCTCTCAGCAATACCATGGCCTGATGAATGTCTGTTCCTATGCCATGAGACTTCTTCCAGCTATTTCATGTTTATAAGAACTGGAGCTTCCATACCACTGGGGGCCTTTAAAGTGATAAGCTGCATTTATTTCCTAAACTCTGGGCGTGTTCTGTCTATGCCCTAGACCTCTGTTAAACTTGATGGTTAAACCAGAACCTGCCTCCAGATTTTTTATCGAAAAAATTATGACTCGTGAAAGGAACTATCCAGGGAAAAGATGGGAGATGATGATAAAAAACACAGATGCACCATGTTCTCCCTTTTTTTTGATGATGTCAGGAACTAAAATACACCTCTTGGCATCTTGCTATGAGAAAACGCATAATGTTTGATTCATGTATTATATAGCAGGCAGTAGATCACACACTGAATAAGTGTCAGGTTTAAATCATGTTTGTCCATCTGGGAAGGTGGAAACCCACGTGATTAACTAATCAGGCAATAATATTCCACATATCTTCTTAGATAATGGTTCAGAAAATTCCCAGGTGATGTAACAGCTCATCTCTCAAACATCCCAAACTAATATACTAATATAATAACAAAAATATAAACGCAACATGTAAAGTGTTGGTCCCATGTTTCATGAGCTGAAATAAAGATCCCAGAAATCTTTATAAAAAGCTTATTTCTCTCAAATTTTGTGCACAAATTTGTTTACATCCCTTTTAGTGAGGGTTTCTCCTTTGCCAAGATAATCCATCCACCTGACAGGTGTGGGATATCAATAATATGATCAAAGAGCATGATCCTTACACAGGTGCACCTTGTACTGGAGATAATAAAAGACCACCCTAAAATGTGCAGTTTTGTCACCCAACACAATACCACAGATGTATTGAGATGTGTAATTGGCATGCTGACTGCAGGAATCTCCACCAGAGCTGTTGCGAGATCATTTAATGTTAATTTCTCTACCGTAAGCCACCTCCAATGTAATTTTAGAGAATTTAGCAATAAATTCAACCGGCCTCACAAGCGCAGACCACGTGTAACCACGTCGGCCCGGGGCCTCCACATCTTCGTCACCTGCGGGATCGTCTGAGACCAGCCACCTGGACAGCTGATGAAAATGAGGAGTATTTCTGTCTGTAACGAAGACCTTTTGTGTAGAAAAAGTAATTCTAACTGGCTAGGCCTGGCTCCCCAGTGGGTGGGCCTATGCCCTCCCAGGCCCACCCATGGCTGCGCCCCTACCCAGTCGTGAAAACCATAGATTCAGGCCTAATGAATCTATTTCAATTGACTGATTTCCTTATATGAACTGTAACTCAGTAAAATAGTTGAAATTGCTGCATGTTGTGTTTATATTTTTGTTCAGTATATTATTTGTCCAATACTATTTATTCTGCCTATTTCACATACTGTATGCCAAGCAGGGAGGCAGCTATAGCTGCAATTGGTTATGTTTACCCTGATGATTTACAGTATCATTTATTCAGTATAATGAGAGGCTTTGGAATTGGATAGGGATCAGAACACGTTTCAGATCTACGTATGTGTCAGTCACACAAGTGCCAATGTAGCGTATAGATTACTATTCATTCAAATGTTTTGTCTCCACATAATCCAATGATTATGAAAGTCCACACATACCTGAATAGATTTAACGATCCCAGCTCAGCTTTTTTTATCTGCTATCCATATGGCTTCTTTCTTGTCATTCATGAATCACATAGGTACCTTTCCTTCCACATGTGTGCTCCAGCTCGTGAGCCTAATAGAGAAGTATATTCGCTATGGTACACAGATGTTTATTCTAAGGGTCATTTTTGTTGACGTCGTATAAACTCATATGTTTTAGCTAACTGACCCAACAATGATTTACGATCTCTGGGGACTTCCAGGAAGTGTGGGGCGTACACAATTACGAGGAGCATTTTTCCCACTCTTTCATCACTGATACTCACTGGACATTGTTTCTTAGGTCAGAGGTCAAGCAACTGGTATAGCACTTAAATCCCCACGCATCACTGATCCTCTGCTACAAGTTTGATCTACAACACGGGTGGGGACAAACACAAAGTCAATTGAATAATGGGAATATTAGAATGGCCAAAACTGCAGTGGATGTGCATGTTTAGAGTATGTGAGCATGTGGGGTATGGCTGTGAATTGTGAATGGGTCTTTCACATGCATTGTTTAGGTAGAACCTGAGTAATTGGCTGTGGTTACGCATATGTGTAGAGAAACAGAGGGAGAACAGAAGCCTTTGATCTAAACAGACCAGGCCAGCCATGCTTCTGCTGCACCTCCACACTTTTCTCTGTTTCTTTCATCCAGGTGTGGGTGTAAAGGACAAAGGCATGGTCTGTGTAAATAGCACGTTCTACCTGGGGTCATTAAAAAACATCACTCATACAAAACACTCTTTGATGCGCTCAGTGCGATAACAAAGAACATGTTTTTCACCTCCATAAATTTGTAAATGTTTCACCTTGTAAAATTCTCTGCTTGTAACTTTTGGGGATTGATACAGTTTTTACAATACCATTAGCTAAATTGCGTTTTGAGGTACCTATGGCTGCTGTTATTTGAAAGTTGGCAAGAATGGTCTAATAAGAGACTACTATGTATTCTAGACTTCCTAAATGTACTATCGAAATTGAATAATAGCCAGCAGCACTCTTTCTTCTGGACAAAAATGTAATAAATTCTCAGAGCAGTGATTGGGGACATTGCCCTGTGTAGGGTGCTGTCTTCCGGATGGGATGTTAAACGAGTGTCCTGACTCTCTGTGGTCACTAAAGATGCCATGACACTTATTGTAAGAGTAGGGGTGTTAACCCTGGTGTCCTGGCTAAATTCCCAATTTGGCCACCTAATCATCCCCAGTTTCCAATTGGCTTATTCATCGCCCTCCCATGTAACTATTCCACATGTTGTTGCTGTAAATGAGAATGTTGCTGTAAATGAGAATTCTCAGTCAACACGGTAAAATATACGTAATACAAGTATAGTGCAGTACATACAAAGGCCATGCCATACAGAAAATATGAAACAGAGCCACATGCTCAGGACCCCAACCCTGTGGCTGATATCCAGAAATCCTGTTGTAGATGAAGTACTACTAAACGTTGACTGAAGACTTCAAAAGAAACACCTGAGGATCAGGCAGCCACTATTAAAACAGTGTGTTTCCTTTGTGATGTCAAACGGATCCAGCTGAGATGGCAAAACAAGTCCGGATTATCCATTTGTAAATGCGCTACAGATGGCCATACTAGCAACAAACTATCTGGTGATAAGCTACGGTTAAGGTTAGGTTTAGAATAAGGGTTAGTAGAGAGTTGGTTGAAATGTTACTGATAGTCTGTAGATAATCTAGAGATAGACTATCACAATAAAGAGTTACCAACATGATTTACTCTTATCAAACATCCAATAGAAAGTCTGGAATCCAGAAGCAGCTGCATGAATTGGATAGTATAGCTAGCCCATATGTAACAGCTGTTGGTGGAAGAAGGTGAGGACCAAGGTGCAGCGTGGTACATGTTTATCTTTATTATTGGAACTGAACACTGATTAACCAAAATAACAAAGAGAATGAACAAAAACCAAAACAGTTCTGTCTGGTCTAGAAAGACACAAAACAGAAAAGAAACTACCCACAAAACCCATGTGTGGGAAAAAACTACCTAAGTATGGTTCTCAATCAGACACAACGATAGACAGCTGCCTCCGATTGAGAACCACACCGCCAAACAACAAAGAAATACAAAACATAGAAACTGAACATAGAATACCCAACCTAGTCACACCCTGGCCTAACCAAAATAGAGAATAAAAGCCTCTCTATGGCCAGGGCGTGACACCATGTCTGAAGGCAAAACACAGCTGTTTCAAAATTAGATTAAATGTAACTGTAACATAGTGATTGCTGTTATATCTCCACAGCACATCCTAGAAGTCTCTTAAATTCTGCTTTTTGTTTTAGGTTTGAAAATGTACAGTTGACATAATAAATCGCCAGGAGGGGCACTCCTAACATTACCATACTCTATTTCAGTAGATACAGTATCCACAATTTGATTTGATTCCTTATATTATCATTGATCAATTAAAAAATTATTGTTATCTTCACCGCATCTTTAGTCTTTACCAGCAAAGTCATGATGTGTTTGGCCTCGTGTGCTCTTATCCCCCTAAGGAACATGCAGGTTTTCTGGTTATTTTGCATATATACAGGAAATCCACTTCCATGTATCTAACCGGTAATGATTTGGTGAACCACTCCCATGGGATCCCTGACACCAAACGCCTCAATCCTTTCATTAAAGATTTAATTACCAGACCGTTAATTCAATTTCCCTGACCTTACCAATTATCTGTTGTTACACATGTAGTTAAGAATGTGCATGGAATGCTTTTTTTAAAGTTATTTTATGCAGAGAAATGATTTATATCAGCTCTAATACATTCAGCACCTTAAGTGTAAAAAGATTGCGTGTCGGTTTGGCAAGCTGTGTGTGTAGCCTATTCCAGAGGATGGGGAGAAGTGGAGGGATCCATTTCAATTACAATCTCAATACTATTGGTAAAATGTCAAGCATCCGGATTGTTGGAGTAAGTGGTTAGACAGAACGCCTGGAGCATCAGCTCAGATACAAACTGCATCATGAATGCACGACACAAACGAAGCAATTCAAACCTCAACGAACTCCATGAGTCCAGTTAAAAAGTGAAAAAGTCTGGAACGAGTGCAGAGGAGGGGTCCTTTAATTTAGATGTAACGTCATGGTTAGTGTGCCCCACAATCCCACGAGTAACAGAGGAATGATTCACATCATGCAAAAAGAAGAAAAGAAATACACCAAAAGCTTGATATTTTCAAGGAGGCCATTAAGCATTCACAAAGAGAAGCTGGTGGTGTATACAGGACACAGTCATTAAGGCCTGGTCTCTCATGGTGGTTAAAAGGTCTCTAAGCCCTGTAAAGTACTCTGGGTTTCTCAAGCTAATGAAGAAATATTGCCGGTTTTACACTGACAGCTTAATGGCTGGGTTAGTAAGGAGTTAACCTACAGTCCTTATTCAGCGCCACAATGCCGTTTTAAACAGAGCGTAAAGTGAAAATTATTTTGGCAAATATGATTGCTTCCAGATCTGCTCCTTGCTCTCTCTCTAGAAAATGGAATGATACAATTAACCCGTTTAATTATCTTCTATGATGAATGGAATACACTTAGGCTACAGTACCTCTGATCAGTGGAGGCTCCTCAGAGGAGGAAGGGGAGGACAATAATAAAATAGGTTATCCTTTTTAGATAAAACTACACTAAATATATTCACGTCATCAAATAACAGATTAAAACACACTGTTTTGCAATGAATGTCTGCAGCAGCCTCAACAGCACTCTGTAGAGTAGTACCATGGTGTAGCCGAAGGAAAGGTCTTTTTCCAACCTCCTTTAGGTAAATTGACTTCAATACAAAACCTAGGACGCTCATGGTTCTCACCCCCTTCCATAGACTTACACAGTAATTATGACGAGTTTTGGAGGACGTCCTGCAACCTATCAGAGCTCTTGCAGTATGAACCGACATGCTGTCCATCCAATAAAGGGATCAGAGAATGAATCTAGTACTGAAAGCATAAGCTACAGCTTATGAAGTGTGGTGAGTGGTTGACTCAAAGAGAGAGAAAAACAATAGTTGAAGAATTTTAAAGAAATTAATTTCTTAAAATATTAAGGAGAAGCAGTAGAGAGAGCGAGAGAGTTGGCTATATTTTATTGTACAATTTTTCTTCTTAATTTACCTTTCACTTAGCTAATGCAGCTAATTTGGATGACTCAATAACCTGACTCAAACAATATTAGCTAGCTGGCATTTGATTGTGGGTTTGTTCTAGTTTGTTGACTATAATGTTAATATGGTGACAACTATTGTATGTAGGCTCTGTAGAGTTTAGCCGTTATGGCATGAAAGTTTGGCTTGAAGAAATGAATGCGCCTGGTCACAGAAAGCTAGCCACAAGTGAAGAGAAAAGGTGCGCGGGGGAGAGCATGTATTTATACAATGAGCAAAGTGATGATGCTGTATGTGGCTGCTATGAAAGTGAACTGTGTGTGAGGGTGATCAGGGGTGTATTCAGTCTGCCAATTTTGTTGCAAAATGTTTGTCCAATAGAAACTATAGTTTCAGTAGCAAAAGGGAACGTTTTAATGATTACACCCCAGATCAGCTATATGCAGGCAAGTGTGCAAAGCTGTATTGAATGTCTGCCACCCAATCCCCTCCTCCCTTATCCAGAATAGGGGTGTGGCGACATGGCCATGTTCGTATTCGTATCCGTAATATCAGTTGATAGTCGTCTCGGGTGATACTCATGATAGGAAAAACCAAGTGTTTTAATATGACTAAATAGATGTCGGCAAAATAACTCCCTGCACGTTCTCACTGCAAAAAAAGCTGCAGATTGGGAGCAGTGTGCAGAGGGGTGGGTGAGTGTATGTCTGTGTCCTCAATTTGCAGAGGGCAGCCAAGTTTGCTGTCTCTCAGTCAGAATGTGCATTAGTGTTTCTCCTTTTTTTCCCTACCCTTGCCCCACGAGTTAGATATTGTACACATTGATAGCAAACGTCCTCACCATGTGATTATTCATAGTAGCAGGCAACAGCAATCTAAATGATCAGACCAAAAACATGTGAGGAAAGGTGATCGGATGAAATTATGAAGTGAGTGGATGGAGAAATACAGGTTCACTTTATCCAATCAGAGCAGCAGGATATTTACAGCCAGGCAAACTCGCCAATTTTGTTATTTAGACAAGCCTTTCTCAAACCCCTATCCAGTCCACGCGTAGAGGAATGCTAGATGGTCTATAGAATATTTGTCTTGAATATGTTTTTTTTTGCATTTGGGTCCACCCCATATTTGACTTGAATAAATACATGCCGTAGGCCTACTTGCTCAATGTGCTGAACTATGCATGCTGCAGTAAAGAAATTGTGTTGCCATGATGAAGTACAGCTACACCAAACACACATGCACAAGCACACACACACACACTAGCCCTGCTGCACAAACTAGCCCTGCTGCGCAACCTGCATGCTGTCTCTCCCTGTTAACTAACCAAACGACCTATAGCCTT
This sequence comes from Oncorhynchus masou masou, assembly GCF_036934945.1. Classification (NCBI taxonomy): domain Eukaryota; kingdom Metazoa; phylum Chordata; class Actinopteri; order Salmoniformes; family Salmonidae; genus Oncorhynchus; species Oncorhynchus masou. The sequence continues at coordinate 59,051,623 of NC_088242.1, forward strand.
GGCCTGCTCTAAACAAAAGCGACTAGATAAAAAACGTTATGCGAAAGAAGCAGACCCAACAAACTAACCTGAGGCAAAAAAGGTATCATCCATTCCCTCGTAAGTACGATCCATGCTACATCAAGTTTGGATTTGTTTCAAATGACAGCTGCCCGCAAAAATCGGTCTGTGTGATATGTCAGACATGCCTTCACAGAGATGCTATGACGCCATCGAAACATTTAGAAACAAAACATCCACATCTCAAGGATAAACCAGATTTATTTTTCATGAAAAAAAGATTTGATGACCAACCAAACAAAAATGCTGCACAATAATTTCCAAGACAATGAGAGTTTACTGAAGGCTTCATACTTACTCCCACATAACATGTCCATGTACCAGGCTCCTTTCACTATAGGTGAAAAGCTGGTCATCCCCTCAGTCGTGGACGGTTGCCGAGAGGTTTTAGGCCCAACTGCTGCTACAAAGATCAGTGAAATCCCACTTTCCAATGACACTGTCATATGGCAGATAATATTGAATCACATGTTTTAGACAGACCCCGCATCAAATTGGTTTGCAATCCAATAAAGGAATAAAGGAACATGGATTACAATGGGACCATGGTGTTGGGATTTGTACCGATGCAGCTGCTGCCATGATGTCTCCCTTTGCACAGGCATGGCACTGTGTCATTCACTGCGACGTGCTGGCATCAAAGCGCTTATCTCCTGAACTCAACGAGGTCCTTAATAATGTTGTTAAGATGGTCAACTTCATAAAGGCAAACGCTACCAACTCTCACATTTTTGCTGCGAGAAAATGGGGGCTGATCACTGTCACCTGCTTTTACGTGCAGGCTCTCCAAGGGGAGAGGGATCAGGGGGGTTAATGAACTGATTTCACACCCAAAATAAATCAGATCTAGCTCTGCACCTTCAAGACAATTAATGATTTACTAAAATTGCATACCTCTCTGATATACAGTACTTAACCATTTCAACCAACTGAACTTATCCATACAGGGATGTCCAAGTGACATTTTCCAGGCAAACTATAAAATTGCCGCTTTCAAGAAATAGCAGAGTGTCTGCAGAGACCGAGTGTATAGAGGAATTTTCAATATGTTCCCCCTATCTTCAACTCTGGCTGACAAGGGTGATGTGGACATAGATCACATGCTTAAATTGATGGGGTCATATCTGAGCCAAATCTGCTCAAATTCGAGGATTACTTCCCCTCACAATCTGACCCACGCCCGGAAAGCAGTGGATGCATAATCCATTCACCAGCACTGAAGAGACTCACATATTCTCACCGGTTCTTCAGGATAAACTATTGGAGATGTCCTGTGACCAAGGTCTGTACAGTCGTTTTATTGAGATGTGCCTTTCCATGTTCTGGCTGTTCAGCAGCGGAGAATACACGCAACTCAGTGAGATGGCAGTGCAGTTGTTAATCCCCTTTCATTCTACCTACATATATAAGACCAGCTACTCCTCTCTTGCTGCAAAAAAATGTAAATATTGCAGCAGACTGGCTGTTGAAAACACTTTGAGACTGTCCCTCTCCTCCTTCCCTCCAAGGTTTGACCTGTTGGTGTCTAAGAGACAGGCACATCCATCTCATTGATTGAGTGATTCATCTTGTACTATTGATAAAAAAAATCATGTACACTGAACAAAAATATCAACGCAACATGTAAAGTGATGGTCCCATGTTTCATGAGCTGAAATAAAAGACTTCAGAAATGTTCAATATACACAAAAAGCTCATTTCTCTCACATGTTGTGCACAAATTTGTTTACATCCCTGTTAGTGAGCATTTCTCCTTTGCCAATAAATTCTATCCACGGGACAGGTGTGGCATATCAATATGCAGAATGAGCTTTACAGAGGTGCACCTTGTGCTGGGTAAATAAAAGGCAGTTTTGTTACACAACACAATGCCACAGATGTCTCAAGTTTTGAGGGAGCATACTTGGTATGCTGACTGCAGGAATGTCCACTAGAGCTATTGCAAGACAATTGAATGTTAATTTCCTATCATAAGCCGTCTCCAATGTAATTTTAGAGAATTTGGTAGTATGTCCAACTGGCCTCACAACTGCAGACCACGTGTAACCATGCTAGCCCAGGACCTCCACACCTCCACACTTCTTCCCCACGGGATCGTCTGAGACCAGTCACCTTTCAGTAGAGAATCGATTCATCTGGTTTAGTTGTCTCTATGAGCCAAGCTCATCGTCCTCACCGGGGTCTTGACCTGAACACAGTTCGGCGTCGTAACCGACTTCAGTGGGCAAATGCTCAGCTTCGATGGACACTGGCCCACAGGAGAAGTTTGCTCTTCGTGGATGAATCGCAGTTTAAACTGTACCGGGCAGATGGCAGACAGCGTGTATGGCGTCATGTGGGCGAACGGTTTGTTGATGTCAGCGTTGTGAAGAGAGTGCCCCATGGTGGCGGTTGTGTTATGTTATGAGCAGACATAAGCTAAGGACAACGAACTCAATTACATTTTATTGATGGCAATTTGACTGCACATAAATACCATGATGAGATGCTGAGGCCCGTTATCGTGCCATTCATCCAACTCCATCACTTCATGTTTCAGCATGATAATGCACAGCCCCATGTTGCAAGGATCTGTACACAATTCCTGGAGACTGAAAATGTCCCAGTTCTTCCATGGCCTGCATACTCAGCAGACTTGTCACCAATTGAGCATGTTTGGGATGCTCTGGATTGACGTGTAAAACAGCATGTTCCATTTCCCGCCAATATCCAGAAACGTTGCAGAGCCATTGAAGAGGAGTGGGACAACATTCTACAGGCCACAATCAACTCTATGTAAAGGAGATGTGTCGTGCCGCATGAGGCAAAAGGTGGTCACACCAGACACTGACTGGTTTTCTAATCCACGCCATTACCTTTTTTCTAAGGTATCTGTGACCAAAAGATCTGTATTCCCAGTCATGTGAAATCCATGGATTGTCGCCTAATCAATGACAATCACTGAATGCCATTAGGCATACTTTTTGGGGGTTTTGTAAACAGATGTCTATTTCCATTCATCAAATCACACAAGTGTACATGCATTGCGCTAGCTACTGTAGGTTTCCATCCAATTGGTGACAGATTTTCTTGCAAATAAAAACAATATGCGCATTTTCCCACCAAATTGACTAGTTGCAGATCAAAGGCTGTGCATGATGAGGTAGTGCACATAAACAATTTTGCGGTTAAATGTACTGAATAAAAAATACAAGTTAAATGGGTTTCCATCACATATTCAACTCTACTGATGGTTTTCTAAAAAAAAAATGTTTTTATAGTGAGAGTGCCCACTCTGGTATTGGCATGTGCACTCTAGATAGTATGTGCTCGTTGTTGGCTATAGAGCACACATAGTCTGCATGATGAGATCATTATGGACAAAAGAGGTAGATTTATTTTTATTTGTCAAATGGCAGCCAAGCGTCGATGATCATTTCACCAGAAGAAGCCCCTCGATATTTATTGGAAAGGAGCGCAAACTCATCACTTTGCACTTTCACCACCCTGTGAAGTCCTTCATAATTGATGTCATCTGTAGCCTAACAGACTGGATGCATTCCCGACTAGTCGCAGTGGGAGGACCACACGTCATTGCACAGCTCCAAATTTACTTCGATATGATGGCTACTATATCAATATTTGAGCATAAAATCATTTCCACTGACACTTCTCACATAATTCATTGTACCAACACAAAAATATCTCACATTGTCTAGCATATTTAGTTTTGAGGAAATGTTTTCTGTTTCCATCAGGCCTGTCATGACATGTTTTATCCGACATGTACAGTATATACTTAAAGCATAAAAAGGTTGGATGGAAACCTGGTTAGTTTGGATTATTTCCCATGGATTATGTTTTCAGTGAAAAGGTGGGAAGGTATTTAATGTGTCCACATTGATATACAATTTTTTTGCAGTAGGAGAGTTTTAACCTTTGGTGTCAGTAGAGACAGGTCTTTTCCCCTTCATGCTCCTTGATGAAGAGCAGCAGTACTAGGTTACCATCATTCCAAGTGGCGCCCTATTCCCTATATAGTTTACTGCTTCTGATTAGGGCCATTTGAGGTGCTGTCTTGTGTTTTGTTTGGTACGTTTACTCATATGAGGAAGCATCTTAGCTCCCTACTGTATGGATATGCTGCTGATATCAACGCTTGATATAATCAAAAGCTCCAAAGTGATTGATTACAATCAGGCGTGTGGGGAAACTATCAGGACTGTTTGAAATTGAAATTACTTGGAAATACCGCCTCTCAGTACTTCAGCTGGAGAAAATGATTTGAGGAAAGACACGTTTGGGTGATTCGTGCGAAGACTGCAAACGTTTGTTAATATTTCGGTAACTTTTATGTTTCTTAGACAATTGGAAAATATGGCAATACTTGTCAGGAAATAAAAACAACGCTCACATGTGACTCGCCGATTAATATTTTTTAACAGTTCCGAATCTATTTCATCCAAATAACTGCTACATCACTGTCACACAGCAAATCTGAGGGAGCTCTGCACTTCCTCAGCCAGGCTCTTGTTTTGAAGGCAAAATGGTTTGCACATGCTCTGATCTCAATAGAAACGCAGCCCCAAGCCCTATCCGCGGTTTAATATATGAGCGGTTGCCAACTGAAGCAATGTTGAGATGGTTATAGTAGAACATGAAAGAGAATAGTTGATTTCATTTGCAATAGGCAATTTCCCACAGACCGAGTCACAGTAAAGATTGTGAAGCGTGTCGTATCTTGGACAGGCACTTGGAGAGGCACTTTGAGTTAAGTCATGTCATCAAGATGGCTGTTCTTCGCACATACACTCTTCATCCCAATTATTTGTATATATCAGCAGAAGTGGATTCTCTGACATGCTAAATATGAGAAAAACACACTGTTTATATTAGTCCAGAACTATCCCCGGAATTTCAAGTCAGCTGGTCCATTTTCATATCACAACTCTAAAGGGTTTTCCATTGGAATTAAATTCAGAACTGTCAAGGGCCTCTGAAACCCTGGCGCTTGACATTCTGAAGCCTATTTGCAAATGACCTCCTTCACCAGAGATGAAGATAGAATAACATAGCCTGCTCTCTATTCAAGAAGTACCTGGGTTAGCTACTGCACAGGGCAGAGGTGGGGAGCCAAGCCGGGGAATGTCAAAGCTGGGTAATAGAATCCTCACTGATTTGGGGCCTGTTGCACCTTCCCACACAGCCACCCACCAGCTGGTATTCCATTTCCTTATTTGTGTTTTTCTATCCTGGTGTCCAGAGTTATTAGCAACACTTTGTGCTCGCTCCTGATACACTGGTGTAATAAAGCAGACTCTGGTGTACTTGCGCACGGTGTCCATGTTCCAGATTTGCATGATGGATCAGAGTGGTGTCTGGCTGCGGCAGGTCGTCTGTTCTAATGGGTCTCTGAGGAGCACAATCAGCCATTTCCACTGCGCTCCGGATAAATAACTAGTGGGAGGGTTTGGCTCTGGGGGTACGGCAGGGACTGGGAGGGAAAGCACCCTGCAAAAATGCCTAAAATACCAGCTCCCTCTCAACAAGATAATAAGCCTAATGGTGAGTGAATGCATAGAACCAGAGACACACACTACCTAAAATTCATCCATATTTCCAAAATTAAGGCCTATATGTCAATGTGTGTGCAGTCACAACGTTTCTAAACCCATGATGAAGGGTAGCGTTAGGTGTGCTGGCTCCCAGTCAAATCGCATATCAGAGCCCTTTGCCCTGCTCTGTGAGTTTAACCCCACTGTAATGTTTATGTTCACTGGAAGCTCAAGAGGTGTTAAGTATTACACTGACAAGCGCTCTTAATAAAAATCTATTTAGGGCACAAAATCTACGTTCTATGACAAACACACATTGAGTGGCGCAGCGGTCTAAGGCTCTGCATCTCAGTGCAAGAGGCATCACTGTAGTCCCTGGTTTGAATCCAGGCTGCATCACATCTGGCTGTGAGTCCCATAGGGCGGCGCACAATTAGCCCAGCGTCGTCCAGGTTTGGCTGGGGTAGGCCGTCATTGTAAATAAGAATTTGTTCTTAACTGACTTGCCTAGTTAAATAAAGGCACAAAAACAACAACAAAAAACAATTTGAACATGTGAAAATTACATCTACTATAGCAGTGCATACTAGTGCAAAAAGTGCATACAAATTATAGATAAACAATAAATACCCCAAAAAGCTAAGATTCAGAGTTTTCTAACAGTAAGGCATTACTAGAAAACGATAATAAGATTCAGAGCTTTCTAACAGTATAAGGCATTACTAGATAACGTTTTTTGACTCAACTGGACGACCTTTAAATTTTCCGTATGAATCGAATGGCGGTTTGTGGTAACAGTAGGGGGAGGTGTATGCTTCCTCATCGAACGTTTGTGGTAACAGTAGGGGGAGGTGTATGCTTCCTCATCGAACGTTTGTGGTAACAGTAGGGGAGGTGTATGCTTCCTCATTGAACGTTTGTGGTAACAGTAGGGGGAGGTGTATGCTTCCTCATCGAACGTTTGTGGTAACAGTAGGGGGAGGTGTATGCTTCCTCATTGAACGTTTGTGGTAACAGTAGGGGGAGGTGTATGCTTCCTCATCGAACGTTTGTGGTAACAGTAGGGGGAGGTGTATGCTTCCTCATCGAACGTTTGTGGTAACAGTAGGGGAGTTTGTGGTAACAGTGTGTATGCTTCCTCATCGAACGTTTGTGGTAACAGTAGGGGAGGTGTATGCTTCCTCATCGAACGTTTGTGGTAACAGTAGGGGGAGGTGTATGCTTCCTCATCGAAATTTGTGGTAACAGTAGGGGAGGTGTATGCTTCCTCATCGAACGTTTGTGGTAACAGTAGGGGAGTGTATGCTTCCTCATCGAACATTTGTGGTAACAGTAGGGGAGGTGTATGCTTCCTCATCGAACGTTTGTGGTAACAGTAGGGGAATGCTTCCTCATCGAACGTTTGTGGTAACAGTAGGGAGGTGTATGCTTCTCATCGAACGTTTGTGGTAACAGTAGGGGAGGTGTATGCTTCCTCATCGAACGTTTGTGGTAACAGTAGGGGAGGTGTATGCTTCCTCATCGAACGTTTGTGGTAACAGTAGGGGGAGTGTATGCTTCCTCATCGAACGTTTGTGGTAACAGTGCTTGCTTCCTCATCGAACGTTTGTGGTAACAGTGTGTATGCTTCCTCATCGAACGTTTGTGGTAACAGTAGGGGGACGTTTGTGGTAACAGTATGCTTCCTCATCGAACTTTTGTGGTAACACTAGGGGGAGGTGTATGCTTCCTCATCGAACGTTTGTGGTAACAGTAGGGGGAGGTGTATGCTTCCTCATCAACAACTCCTGGTGGACCGAAGTTGAAAACATCTAGAACTCCTGTTCATCCGACCTGGAGTTGTTGATGCTAAAATGCGTGTTATTATCACAGCTGTGGACATACCACCACAAGCAAACAAGCAAAACCTTGCGAACTGTACAAGAACATTAGTCAGCAAGAATACTCTTACCCAGATGCAGTCTTTATTGTCGCAGGGGATTTTAACCAAGTACGTTTTAAAACAAATTCTTCCAAAATATCCCCAACATGTATCATGCCCAACGAGAGGAAACAACGTGTTGTTTTCATATTCACTATGACAGTCATTAGTGTATAGTATGTACAGGAGAGGAGAGAGCACACAACCTTGAGGAGATCCAGTGGAAGAGCAGAGCTGCTTTAACATGACGCCATTTACTTGCACTTGGCACTTTGCCCAAGGAAGCGAAGGTAACCTGCCTAAATGACTACCGCCCTGTACAACTCATGTCGGTAGTCATGCAGTGCTTTGAAAGGCTGGTCATGCCTCACATCAACACCATCATCCCGGAAACACTAGACCAACTCCAATTCGCATACAGCCCCAACAGATCCATAGATGACACAATCTCAATCGCACTCCACACTGTCCTTTCCCACCTGGACAAAAGGAACACCTACAGTATGTGAGAATGCTGATCATTGATAACAGCTCTGCGTTCAAAATCATGGTGTCCACAAAGCCCATCACTATGCTAAGGACCTTGGGACTAAACACCTCCCTCTGCAACTGGATCCTAGACTTCCTGATGGGCTGTCCCCAGGTGGTAAGGGTAGGCAACAACACATCTGCCACGCAGATCCTCAACCCCTCTGGGGTACGTGCCTAGTCCCCTCCTGTAATCCCTGTTCACCCATGACTGCATGGCCAAGCACGACTCCAACACCATCATTAAGTTTTCTGACAACACATCAGTGGTTGGCCTGGTCACCGACAACAACGAGACAGCCAATAGGGAGGAGGTCAGAGACCAGGACAATAACCTCTCCCTCAATGTGAGCAAGACAAAGGAGCTTATCGTGGACTACAGGAAAAGGAAGGCCGAACAGGCCCCCATTAACATTGACAGGGCTGTTGTGGAGCGAGTCGAGAGTTTCAAGTTCATTGGTGTCCACATCACCAACAAACTATCATGGTCCAAACACACCAAGACAGTTGTGAAGTGGGCACGATAACATCTTTCCCCCCTCAGGAGACTGAAAAGATTTGGCATGGGTCCCCAGATCCTCAAAAAGGTCTACAGCTGTACCATCGAGAGCATCCTGACCGGTTGTACCACTACCTGGTATGGTAACTGCTCTGCATCTGACCGTAAGGCGCTGCAGAGGGAAGTGCGTACGGCCCAGTACATCACTGGGACCAAGCTTCCTGCCATCCAGGACCTATATACGAGGCGGTGTTAAGAGGAAGGCCCAAAAAATGGTCAAAGACTCCAGTCACTCAAGTCATAGACTGTTCTCTCTGCTTCCGCATGGCAAGCGTTACCGGAGTGCCAAGTTTAGGACCAAAACGCTCCTTAACAGATTCTACCCCCAAGCTGTAAGACGGCTGAACAGTTAATCAACTGTTCAGCATTCCGCTCCATATCCTGTTGTTCTTTCCCACCCTAGCATTGAAGTCACCCAGCAGAAAGATCCTGTCTTTCCTGTGGATGCTGTGAAGGGAGTCATCTAGTGACTTGTAGCCCCATTTTCAGATGGTAACATTGGTGGGTATGCACTGAGAAGAGTAGCATAATGCATCTTGGCTAGGGGGATATGGAGAGACATGAGTCTTTCACTTATGCTGACAGGTGTTTCGGTGAAGCTGGGTAGAAGGCTGTTCTTAATTGCCAGTCCCACACCGTGCTTCCAGAAGAAGGTGTAACCTTCTCCTTCCCCTTTCAGGGAACCTTCATCCAGAAACCTGGTCTCACTCAGGGCAGCAATGTCAATGTTGAGCACCTGGTACAAACATGATTGGGCACAGACAACACTAATCCTTAGTTCTGCAGAAATCAAAGCTGTTCTCCGATGGGGTCTATAGCTACTATTGTCAGTGTCCAACGAGTTCTGATGTTCCATGTCGCCAGTATCAGGGGAATTATTTTCTTTAGTATTTTTTGAGCGCTGAGTGGAACTCCCAATAGGAGATGTAACCTATCCAGGATGGAGAGAGTGGGCAAATTTTAGGCCACCTTTTCTAGGCCTCTCACCAGCTGCGGTGAGCAGTGTGGCTCCTAAATAGGGCTGCTCAGTCACACAGGGGTCTGTCGAGAGCAGCTGTCACTTAAGTCCCAGCTGCTGGCAACCATAATAGCTCTGTACCCCGGTTGTGTCGGGGTCTGATTAAGGGCTACTGGTGCATTCACTACTGCCTCCGTCAATAGACACCCCAACGCCGCCAGACTTTAGTCCGGTTTCCGGTTGATGGCTTCACCGAGGTCAGAAGTAGATACCTGGCAAAGGACGTTATTTAAAGTGCCGCTGAGAGTGCACAATCCCCAACAGGCCTACTTCACTGTAGGAAGGTGAAATTCCAGTGGCAAGGGGGGGAAACCAGGACGACTAGTATCTTCCACAGCTGCAGAAGGCTGCCGGAACACCAGTCTGTCGGCGTCCACCTACCACGCACCGCCAGCACGCTGCTTTTCTCTCAGGGTGTGCTCCCCTAGCCTTTGTCATATCAGACTAACCCACAGGGCAGTGGGGACAGTGGTTGATGGCTTTCAGGACGTGTTCACACAGAGGTGGGCCTGTATAGACGCATCTCTGGGGCCCACTGCTGCTCCGAGATCCCTGCCGGTTAGCCTGGAGTTTCAAGACAACCAGTTAACGTGTGTCGCCGCGAGGATGTCCGACAGGAGTCTTAGTCATGGAGAGGCTTTGTACCGTCAAGGGGAGACTTGTGCATGAAGCTGCACCCCAATTCACCACCAGGGCTAGCCGGCGGCAGCGAACTGTCAGTGAGAGTAAGCAAGCATGTGGTAAGTGGGCATACAAATAACCTCTACCTGTGCACTACTGTACTAGACGAGTCACATGTACCCTGCGGTTGTCCGCCGACACACCTTAGCACACATGCACTCACACACACAGACACCCACTCAGGTATACACTTATCCACACACATACCACATGACGATATGTTTTATACGGCCATCCGCTAAACATTAATGTTCAACAGGTGGCTAACTCAGCTTGGAGAAATAGAGGGGGCAGCTAATCACCATGTTCAAAACTTTGGTCACACAATATTTATTTATTTATTTTTAACCTTTATATAGTATGTAGGTAAGTCAGGTAAGAACAAATTCTTATTTACAATGACGGCCTACCAAAAGGCAAAAGGCCTCCTGCGGGGATGGGCGCTGGGATTAAAAAAAGATATATAGGACAAAACACACATCATGACAAGAGAGACACGACAACACTACATAAAGAGAGACCTAAGACATGGTAGGAACACAACATGGCAGCAGCACAACATGATAGCAGCACAAAACATGGTACAAATATTATTGGGCACAGACAACAGCACAAAGGGCAAGAAGGTAGAGACAACAATAAATCACGTGAAGCAGCCACAACTGTCAGTAAGAGTGTCCATGATTGAGTCTTTGAATGAAGAGATGGAGATAAAGCTGTCCAGTTTGAGTGTTATTTGCAGCTCGTTCCAGTCGCTAGCTGCAGCAAACTGGAAAGTGGAGCGACCTAGGGATCTCTATGCTGGCAGAATGTTGTATGTGGAGGATGAGGGCTGCAGTTGGTATCTCAGATAGGGGGAGTGAGGCCTAAGAGGGTTATATAAATTAGCATCAACCAGTGGGTCTTGATACGGTTATACAGAGATGACCAACAAGATGGCGCCGATAGAAATGGCAGCTTCGCTTCCAGTCCCTATCTGTCGGAAAGATATCAGTTTGTCTCTGTGGATGGTTCCATTTTAGGACCACTATTGTTTTCACTATATATTTTACCTCTTGGTGATGTCATTTGATACACAGCTGTACATTTCAATGAAACATGGTGAAGCCCCAACATTGCCCTCCCTGGAAGCCTATGTTTCAGACATAAGTAAGTGGATGGCGGCAAATGTTTTACTTTTAAACTCGGACAAAACAGAGACGCTAGTTCTCGGTCCCAGGAAACAAAGATATCTTCTGTTGGATCTGACAATTCATCTTGATGGTTGTACAGTCATCTCAAATAAAACTATGAAGGACCTCGGCTTTACTCTGGACCCTGATCTCTCTTTTGACGAACATATCAATAATATTTCAAGGACAGCTTTTTACCATCTACATAACATTGCAGAAATCAGAAACTTTCTGTCCAAAACTGATGCAGAAAAATGTATCCATGCTTTTGTCACTTCTAGATTAGACTACTGCAATGCTCTACTTTCCGGCTACCCGGATAAAGCAATAAATAAACTTCAGTGAGTGCTAAACACGGCTGCCACAATCTTGACTAGAACCCAAAAATGTGATCACATTACTCCAGTGCTAGCCTCTCTACACTGGCTTCCTGTTAAGGTAAGGGCGGATTTCAAGGTTTTACTGCTAACCTACAAAGCATTACATGGGCTTGCTCCTACCTATCTTTCCGATTTGGTCCTGCCGTACATACCTACACGTACGCTACAGTCACAAGACGCAAGCCTCCTTAGTGTCCCTAGAATTTCTAAGCAAACAGCTGGAGGCTTTCTCCTATAGAGCTCCATTTTTATGGAATGGTCTGCCTATCCATGTGAGAGACGCAGACTCGGTCTCGACCTTTAAGTCTTTATTGAAGACACATCTCTTCAATAGGTCCAATGATTGAGTGTGTCTGGCCCAGGCGTGTGAAGGTGAACGGAAAGGCACTGGAGCGACGAACGCCCCTTGCTCTCTCTGCCTGGCCGGGTCCCCTCTCTCCACTGTGATTCTCTGCCTCTAACCCTATTTAAGGGGGCTGAGTCACTGACTTACTGGTGCTCTTCCATGCTGTCCCAAGGAGGGGTGCATCACTTGAGTGGGTTGAGTCACTGACGTGATCTTCCTGTCCGGGTTGGTGCCCCCCTCGGGTTTGTGCCGTGGGGGAGATCGTTGTGGGTTATCCTCAGCCTTGTCCCAGGGTAGTAGGTTGGTGGTTGAAGATTGCTTGCTCTAGTGGTGTGGGGGCTGTGCTTTGGCAAAGTGGGTGGGGTTATATACTGCCTGTTTGGCCCTGTCCGGGGATATCGTCGGACAGGGCCACAGTGTCTCCCTAACTCCTGTCTCAGCCTCCAGTATTTATTCAGCAATAGTTTGTGTCGACGGTCTAGGGTTAGTCTGTTATATCTGGAGTATTTCTCCTGTCTTATCTGGTGTCCTGTGTGAATTTAAGTATGTTCCCACTAATTTTCTCTCTCTCTTTATCTCTCGTTCTCTTTCTCCTTCTCTTTCTCTCTGATGACTCCTTGCTGTCCCCAGTCCACCTGGTCATGCTGCTGCTCCAGTTTCAACTGTTCTGTCTGCAGCTATGGAACCCTGACCTGTTCATTGGACGTGCTACCTTGTCCCAGGCCTGCTGTTTTGGACTCTCTCTCTCTCTACCGCACCTGCTATCTCTAACTCTGAATGATCGGCTATGAAAAGAAAACTCCGGCTTTACTCAAAGTCAGAGGCATGTCTTTAGTAAAAATTGAAAAAGCAAGGGGCCTGAACAGCTACCCTGCGGAATTCCTGATTCTAAGTGGATTATATTTGATAGTCTTCCATTAAAGAACACACTCTGTGTTCTGTTAGACAAGTAACTCTTTATCCACATTTTCTTATTTTTTTAATTTCACCTTTATTTAACCAGGTAGGCCAGTTGAGAACAAGTTCTCATTTACAACTGCGACCTGGCCAAAATAAAGCAAAGCAGTGTGACAAAAACAACAGAGTTACACATGGGATAAACAATCGAGTCAATAACACAATAGAAAAAGCTGTGTACAGTGTGTGCAAATGAAGTAAGCAGGTAAGGCAATGAATAGGCCAATAATGGTGAGTAATTACAATTTAGTAATTGTGATATGTGTGCAGATGAGGATATGCAAGTAGAAATACTGGTGTGCAAAAGAGCAGAAAAAAATCCAACAGCTTGGTGCATTCAACACCTCTCATAATACCTCTCATAAATTATAGCAGGGGGTGTAAAGCTATCATAAAACATGTGTTTTTCCAGCAGCAGACTATGATCAATAATGTCAAAAGCTGCACTGAAGTCTAACAATCATTTTATCATAAATTTGTCTCAGCCAATCATCAGTCATTTGTGTAAGTGCTGTGCTTGTTGAGTGTCCTTCCCTATAAGCATGCTGAAATTCTGTTTTCAATTTGATTACTGTAAAATAGCATTGTATCTGTTGAAACACATTTTTTCCAGAAGTTTACAAAGTGTTGGTAATAGGCTGATTGGTTGGCTATTTAAGCCAGTAAAGGGGGCTTTACTATTCTTGGGTAGCGGAATGACTTTAGCTTCCCTCCAGGTCTATCTAGTAGGCTTAAATTGAAGATGTGGCAAATAGGAGTGGCAATATCTTATGCTATTATCCTCAGTAATTTTCCATCTAGATTGTCAGACCCTGGTGGCTTGTCATTGTTGATAGACAACAATACTTTTTCACCTCTTTCACACTGACTTCATGGAATTCAAAAGTACAATCTTTGTCTTTCATATTTTGGTCCGATATACTTGGATGTGTGGTGTCAGCATTTGTTGCTGGCATGTCATCCCTAAGTTTGCTTATCTTGTCAATGAAAAAGTAATTAAAGTAGTTTGCAATATCAGTGGGCTTTGTGATGAATGAGCCATCTGATTCAATAAATGAAGGAGCTGAGTTGGCTTTTTTCCCGAAAATTTCATTTATGGTGCCCCAAAGCTTTTTTACTATCATTCTCTATATAATTTATCTTCGTTTCATAGTGTAGTTTCTTTGTATTTTGATTTAGTTTAGTCACATGATTTCTTAATTTGCAGTACATTTGCCAATCACTTGGGCGTATTATCTCCCAAGAGAATTCTCCTCGGTTATCGTCACAGCCGTGTATATCCCTCCCGCAAGCGGATACCAAGCCGGACATCAAGGAACTTGACTGGACTTTATGCAATCTGAAAACCATGTATCCTGAGGCTCCATTTATTGGAGCTGGGGATTTCAACAAAACTAATTTGAGAACAAGGCTACATAAATTCTGTTGATTGCAGTACACGAGCGAATAACACACTCGGCCATTGCTACTTTAACTTCTGCGATGCATGCAAGGCCCTCCCCGCCCTCCTTTTGGCAAATCCGACCTTGACTCCATCTGGTTGCTTCCCTCCTATAGGCAGAAACTAAAACAGGAAGCGCCCATGCTTAAGTCTATCCAATGCTGGTCTGACCAATCGGATTACACGCTTTAAGATTGCTTCGAACATGTGGACTGGGATATGTTCTGGGTAGCCTCAGACAATAACATTGACTTATATGCTGACTCGGTGAGTGAGTTTATAAGGAAGTGTATAGGAGATATTTTACCTACTGTGACTATTAAAATCTTCCCTAATCAGAAACAGTGGATTGATGGCAGCATTTGGGCAAAACTGAAAGCACGTACCACCGCATTTAATCATGGCATGGCGACGAGAAACATGGCCGAATACAAACAGCGTAGTTATTCCCTCCATAAGGCAATCAAACAAGCAAAGCGTCAGTAGAGAGATAATGTGGAGATGCAAATCAAAGGCTCAAACATGAGACGTATGTTACAGACCATCTCGGATTACAAAAAGAAAACCAGACCCGTCGCAGACATCAAAGTCTTGCTTCCAGACAAATTAAACAACTTATTTGTGCGCTTTGAGGACAATACAGTGCCCCCGACGCGGCCCGCTACCAAAGACTGTGGGCTCTCCTTCTCAGTGGCCGAAGTGAGTAAAACATTTAAACGTGTTAACCCTCGCAAGGCTGCTGTCCCCAAATGCTTCAAGATGCCACCATTGTTCCTGTTCCCAAGGAAGCTAAGGTAATTGAATTAAATGACTATCGCCCTGTAGCACTCACTTCTGTCCTCATGAAGTGCTTAGAGAGACTAGTCAAGGATCATATCACCTCCACACTACCTGTCACCCGAGACCCACTCCAATTCTCTTACCGCCCCAATAGGTCCACAGACTATGCAATGACCATCACACTGCACACTGCCCTATCCCATCTGGACAATAGGAATACCTATGTAAGAATGCTGTTCATTGACTACAGCTCAGCATTCAACACCATAGTACTCTCCAAACACATCATTAAGCTTGAGACCCTGGGTCTTGACCCTGCCCTGTGCAACTGGGTCCTGGACTTCCTGACGGTACGCCCCCAGGTGGTGAAGGTAGGAAACAACATCTCCACTCTGCTGATCCACATCACTGAGGCCCCACAAGGGTGTGTTCTCCCTGTTCACCCACGACTGTGTGGTCATGCACGCCTCCAACTCAATCATCAAGTTTGCAGACGACACTACAGTGGTAGGCTTGATCACCAACAACGACGAGAAAGCCTACAGGGAGGAGGTGAGAGCCCTCGGAGTGAGGTGTCAGGAAAATAACCTCTCATGCAAAAATGAAAAAATGTGGCTTGTCATTGAAAACTCTATCTAACTTTTACAGCTGTACAATTGAGAGCATCCTGTCGTGCTGTATCACCATCTGGTACGGCAACTGCACCGCCCACAACCGCAGGGCTCTCCAGAGGGAGGTGCGGTCTGCACAACACATCACCGGGGGCAAACTACCTGCCCTCCAGGACACCTACAACACCCAATGTCACAGGAAGGCAAAAAAGATCATCAAGGACAATAACCACCCCAGCCACTGCCTGTTCACCCTGCTTCCATCCAGAAGAGGAGGTCGGTACAGGTGCATCAAAGCTGGGACAGAGCGATTGAAGAACAGCTTCTATCTCAGGGCCATCAGATTGTTAAACAGCCACCACAAGCACAGAGAGGTGGCTGCCTACAGATTTGATATCATTGGCCACTTTAATAAATGGAACACCAGTCACTTATTAATAATGCCACTTTAAGAATGTTAACACATCTCGCATTATTCATCTCATATGTATATACTGAATACTGTATCTTTCACTATCTATTGCATCTTAGTTGCACTGTCACTGCTCATCCATATATTTTATATGTACAGTGCCTTGCGAAAGTATTCGGCCCCCTTGAACTTTGCGACCTTTTGCCACATTTCAGGCTACAAACATAAAGATATAAAACTGTATTTTTTTGTGAAGAATCAACAACAATTGGGACACAATCATGAAGTGGAACAACATTTATTGGATATTTCAAACTTTTTTAACAAATCAATAACTGAAAAATTGTGCGTGCAAAATTATTTAGCCCCCTTAAGTTAATACTTTGTAGCGCCACCTTTTGCTGCGATTACAGCTGTAAGTCGGTTGGGGTATGTCTCTATCAGTTTTGCACATCGAGAGACTGAAATTTTTCCCATTCCTCCTTGCAAAACAGCTCAAGCTCAGTGAGGTTGGATGGAGAGCATTGTTGAACAGCAGTTTTCAGTTCTTTCCAGAGATTCTCGATTGGATTCAGGTCTGGACTTTGACTTGGCCATTCTAACACCTGGATATGTTTATTTTTGAAACATTCCATTGTAGATTTTGCTTTGTGTTTTGGATCATTGTCTTGTTGGAAGACAAATCTCCGTCCCAGTCTCAGGTCTTTTGCAGACTCCATCAGGTTTTCTTCCAGAATGGTCCTGTATTTGGCTCCATCCATCTTCCCATCAATTTTAACCATCTTCCCTGTCCCTGCTGAAGATAAGTAGGCCCAAACCATGATGCTGCCACCACCATGTTTGACAGTGGGGATGGTGTGTTCATTGTGATGAGCTGTGTTGCTTTTACGCTAAACATAATGTTTTGCATTGTTGCCAAAAAGTTCAATTTTGGTTTCATCTGACCAGAGCACCTTCTTCCACATGTTTGGTGTGTCTCCCAGGTGGCTTGTGGCAAACTTTAAACGACACTTTTTATGGATATCTTTAAGAAATGGCTTTCTTCTTGCCACTTCCATAAAGGCCAGATTTGTGCAATATACGACTGATTGTTGTCCTATGGACAGAGTCTCCCACCTCAGCTGTAGATCTCTGCAGTTCATCCAGAGTGATCATGGGCCTCTTGGCTGCATCTCTGATCAGTCTTCTCCTTGTATGAGCTGAAAGTTTAGAGGGACGGCCAGGTCTTGGTAGAGTTGCAGTGGTCTGATACTCCTTCCATTTCAATATTATTGCTTGCACAGTGCTCCCTGGGATGTTTAAAGCTTGGGAAATCTTTTTGTATCCAAATCCGGCTTTAAACTTCTTCACAACAGTATCTTGGACCTGCCTGGTGTGTTCCTTGTTCTTTATGATGCTCTCTGCGCTTTTAACGGACCTCTGAGACTATCACAGTGCAGGTGCATTTATACGGAGACTTGATTACACACAGATGGATTGTATTTATCATCATTAGTCATTTAGGTCAACATTGGATCATTCAGAGATCCTCACTGAACTTCTGGAGAGAGTTTGCTGCACTGAAAGTAAAGGGGCTGAATAATTTTGCACGCCTAAAAAAGTTTGAAATATCCAATAAATGTCGTTCCACTTCATGATTGTGTCCCACTTGTTGTTGATTCTTCACAAAAAATACAGTTTTATATCTTTATGTTTGAAGACTGAAATGTGGCAAAAGGTCGCAAAGTTCAAGGGGGCCGAATACTTTAGCAAGGCACTGTATGTGACCAATAACATTGTATTTGAGTTACAGAGTATAGATTGCAGTGATGTGTCCTACAATTCCACTGAGTAAACAGGCAGAAAGGAAACAGAATGAAAATGCAAAAATATATTAAATTAAACATATTCGTTGGCTTAATCCAATCAAATGACTAATTAATACAGTAGGCACAGTATAATTCCCTGAGAGGTGTTCTGTTGTAGGCAAGCTGCTTTCTTGTTCTGAAGAGTTGAAGCTTGGATCAAGGTCTAAAAAACGAAGAGTTGTCAGGCAATATCCGGGGTTCCATTGGAATGTGAAACTGTAGCTCTATCCTGAACAGAGTTTGGTTTCTCTCTGAATAATCTTGAGGTAAAGAAAGGGCCTCTTGAGTTTCCCAACGAAAGTGGTGCTGTGAATAACAGTGCTTTGAGTTGTTTTGTGGTGCTTTGTGAATCTGATGTGCTGTGTCACACTCAAGCTGTATTTGGGATGTCAGATGAGCAACCAGGAGGCACTTAACACTGTGCAATTACATCACATAAACAGTCATTATTCTCTATTTAAACTTTGCATCGGGTATAATTATCATTCTCTTTGCACTTTGTTTTCATTCAGTTTAGGCTAGTTGCTATCTGTGATGGGTAGTCAAGTGTTTAATGTTTGGCAGTCATGCAACTGTGCAAAGTAACATTATCGATCTGGTTACCGGAAAGACGACAGATAGCTTGCAATACATTTTCTGCAATACAGCTCTCCATAATATACAACATTTGATCATTTTGTATATTGTATGTGTTTGGTATATTTATGCAGGGCTCATCTGTAAAAGAGACCCTAGTCTCAGTATGACTTCCCTGTCAAAATAAAGGTTGAATATGTCGTGTTCATGCTCTATTTCTGTCATCACAGACATGCTCCATAGCCACTGATGTTCTTCTCTAATCCACCTGAGTAGGAGTGGATAGAAGTCCACTCCAATCCCAATGACCACAGTCACCCCTGAGAGAAGGACAGACAAGTTGGAAACCTGCCCAGATGCCGCCCAGATGCTTAATAGCACCCTATTATTGTATGTGGAGCGTATGTCTCCTGCTGGACAATAACAAGTGCTGTCCCTCGGATAGCTCCCCCCTCCCATATTCCCTGGTCCATCTTCCCTGATCTTGAATGGAACTCCAGCTGTCTAGGAATCTGGAGAAGTGCCTTGTTTTGATATACGCTGCTGGATCCTCCACATCTGTCTCTCTCCCTGGAACGAATCAATCCTGACGCCTTGCTGCGGCCGCACCTGCTGCTCTCACATTATACAGTAATGCACAGACTGCATAAACAGACTCAACGTAGGCTGGGAACAACTATGGGAATGGCTACCCAGTGTTGAAGAGTGAGGACAGACGGAAGACAAACTGTGTTCTGTCCTCACCGAGAGAGAAAGGGTGTCATTTCCTGAGCGAAGGACTCAGATGCTGCCAAATGATAGGGAGTTTATGAGGCTCCTGGGCCTCGGCTGTAACAGTGCTCTGTAAATCCTCCCAGGCTGCCATTTTGACATGACAGGGTTCTGGGTTCCATCACTGGCTCCTCTTTTCACACATGCTGTGTGTGATTACACCCTGTAAAGGCATGGCAGGCTGGGCCCAGTGCACTAGGAGGTGAAGCGTTAGAGGTGATCTGAGGCCAGGCTCAAGAGGGGTTACCCTGAGGTTGAAAGTGGTGGTGTCTGTACAACGTGGCAGTATGGTTCAGAAGTTTAACATTCTTTTTTTTTCATTTTTTTCTTTTACTCTCTCAGTATGATCTCTCTTCTCTCCCAGGAGCTAGAGTTTTGTAAGTTCGCTAAATGGATACTGCTGATATTCAGCTTCCTATTTTTTTATTGTCATATAGCAAAATGTCTTAATAGCACATGTATGAACTATGAATGGTGGCAGCTTGTTCAATGCTGCCGTGAGTGTCCAAGCTAAAATTGGAAAACACCAGGGTTGATACAGTACAAGAAAATAAGGCCATGAGGACACGCAGAGGAAACTTTACACCATGGATGATGGAGGACCACCCAATTGAATTACATTACCTGGGCAGTATCACTGACACACACCCACACCTACAGTACACACACATACAACATTACTATTATCACACAATCACATCAGTGGGGCATTTTTACACCGCCGCTTGTCCACATGGTGCAACATAAATTAACAAGGCAACAGTAAACATGTCATCCCCCACGAATGATGCAGGGCCCAAACTTATGTTGCGTCGATTAATGAGAGAGAAAGAGAGAGAGAATGAGAACGAGAGAGAGAGTGTATGAGAGAGAGAGAGAGAGAGAGAGAGAGAGGGGAGAGAGAGAGAGAGAGAGAGAGAGAGAGAGAGAGAGAGATATAATGGGTCAGGCTTATAGGTCCTTGTAGTAAAAACTTGTTGCTCATGAGGAGATACATATATGTACAACATGTCATGACTGTAGTTAAAATGGGACAGGAGATATGTTTGTTCATTGTCTGGATTTTCAGTTGATTACTACAGCTCCCGCTCTGGGCCAATCAGTGTCATTTTGTAAATGCTGGATCACTATGGCAAGACGCATCATTCACCCAAGTTTCGTGCAAATCGGGCCAGTTGGTGTTGAGATATTGCCTGTGACTAACTACCGTATGCACGCACGAATGTATGGAGACAGATCCATAGTCCCCCCCTCGATTTCATTGTGGGGGACAGATACTGAAAGAATATCCATGTGCCACATTGATGAATGTATTGTGTTTTGAGTGGGCTCTACCTCTCCTACATACTGTATAGGAGTCATGACTGGGGAGGGTGAGGAATATTTACTCCTTATGGCTCTCTAAAGCTGTCTCGTTAGAGTTATGAAGTGATAAAAGGATGCTGGCAGAGAGGAGATGAGTGGAATATTTCTCCATGATAACAGTGCCAGTTGTGTTTGCTTTTTGAAATAGAAATGTAACATTTGCAGTTACCAGTATCTGAAATTGCGGTCTTTTATTGTAACTATGAAGCACATTTCCTTTGCAACAATGATGAATCGCTAAGATTGCTTTGGTTTAATGGAATCAAAACTGCCCAATCTCTTCTTTCCGACAACTTAGTGTAGACATCTCTCTCGTTATTAATGAGGATTGAACAAAAACATTTTTTTTTGTTATGACAGTACAACACTTCCCATAAATATGAATGGAATTTGTTTAAAATGTTCTTTGCACAATGTTGTAGATTCATCATTAGAAATGAGTATGCTGGTTGCTATTAGATTGCATCTGGTATTTTCAATATCCACTGTTATGAAAACATCAATCACCTTGAAATTGTGAATAGCAGAAAGTTAAGTTGGAATTTTGCAATGATGCAACTGTTTACACGTTTTACTTGTGTCATGATGAAATAAATGCCACGTATAGCACGACAATGTGAAAAATGGATCAGAATATTTTCACAATTGATTAATCTATTAATTGCCTAGACTGGTATAATGAATGTGTTCAATCTGATTACAGTAATATATTGGGTTCCTAAATGACACAGAAAACATTAACATTCATTGTTCTCTTTGATGATACTAGATCCTCCTCTATTCAGGAGCTTCATCTTGTACAATGACTATTGTTGAAATGTGTGACTCACCGGGATCCATTTGTACATTTCTTCATAGAAGACTAAGTTCAGAATGCATTTTAGTCATACTACATTGTCTGTTTATGCATGTCAGCAGGTGACAAATCAGCAATTATTCTGTTTGATTCACTGTCACTCACACCCTCCTGTTGTGAACTAACAATGCCTCTTGTTAACACGGTGCCACAATGACAAGAGAGATGTTTTCTATGCAGGATTGAGGTTCAGGCTAGGCCTACTCTGGCTTTTATATGCAAACCAATTTGCCATCTCAAGCTCTGTGTCTCATTATCAAGCAGACAGGAGGCCTAGTGGTCTGGTCAAAAAACTCCCCATAATATTTTTATTTCATAGATGTTATAAAGAGTTTGTATTAGCTGTTATTCCTGCTAATTGAAGAGGTGAATTGTTGTTTTTGTTGTTGTTGCTGTGCTCTGCTGTCAAACAGAGCTCTTCTTCATTGGGGTTTATTGGCAAGCTTTCTTCACCTTCCTTGAGATGACAAACAGATCTCCCAAGAACATATTTTCATCTAAAAAACACATTCCAACCCGAAACAAGGCATTAACAGACCTAGACTTGTCCTCCACTAAAATGTTAGACATTTTTGTATAATTGTTTGGACTGCATTCTCTACAACTTCATTTGACACACCTTCACCTTCATATCCTACTAAACTTCCGTTGCCTCCATCTTCCACTGTCGTCAATCGAGCCGTTAAACAGAGGTGCATTCAGGAGCGCCAAACATCCTGTGGTTTTGGGTAATGCAATGTTGCCAATTCCCAAGGAGACTATTTTAATGCTTTAGGCATGGGTCTGCACTTATTAGTGATTGTGTATTGATTGTAATTATATGTTTGTATTACCTGATTGTGTTTATGTGCATTTCATGCCTTTATTTCATGACATTGATATTTGATGGTTGTAAAATACAAAGTGAGGCCTTGATGAAAGTGTATTTAAATTCTTGTCATTCCTGTCAGGACCAGACATAGAACAGGTTTATGGGTGAATGACAGGAATCGTGTTGGTTTCAAGTGTTAATGTCACATGCACAAGTACAGTGAAATTAATTTCTTGCAAACTCAAAACCAAACACTGCAATAATCAATAACAATGTATTACAAGAAAATATTAAAATAATAATAAAAATAAAGAACACAATAAGTAAGAAAGCATACGATTTACAGGGTCAGATCCAATACGATATTTACAATGAGCAGGGATACTGGAGATATGGAGGTAGATACACCACATGATCAAAAGTATGTGGACACCTACTTGTTGAACATCTCATTCCAAAAGCATGGGTATTAATATGGAGTTGGTCCCCCCTTTGCTGCATTATAACAGGCTCCACTCTTCTGGGAAGGCTTTCCACTAGATGTTGGAACATTGAGGTGGGGACTTGCTTCCATTCAGCCACAAGAAGTCAGGCACTGATTTATGGGCAACTAGGCCTGGCTTGCAGTCGGCATTTCCAATTCATCCCAAAGGAGTTTGATGGGGTTGAGGTCAGGGCTCTGTGCAGGCCAGTCAAGTTCTTCCACACCGATCTCGACAAACCATTTCTGTATGGACCTTGTTTTGTGCACGGGGGCATTGTCATGCTGAAACAGGAAAGGGCCTTCCCCAAACTGTTGCCACAAAGTTGGAAGCACAGAATTGTCCAGAATGTTATTGTATGCTGTAGCGTTAAGATTTCCCTCCACTGGAACTAAGGGGCCTAGCCCTCCACCAAACTCTACAGTTGGCAGTATGCATTTCGTTAGGTAACGTTCTCCTGGCATCTGCCAAACCCAGATTTGTCTGTTGGACTGCCAGATGGTGAAGAGTAATTCATCACTCCAGAGAACATATTTCCACACAACACATTTTCCAAAGTCCAATGGTGGAGAGCTTTACACCACTCCAGCCAACACTTGGCATTGCGCATGGTGACCTTAGACTTGTGTGCGGTTGCTTGGCCATGGAAACCCATTTCATGAAGCTCCCAACTAACAGATCTTGTGCTGATGTTGCTTCAAGAGGCAGTTTGTAACTCGATAGTGAGTGTTGCAACAGAGAACAGATGATTTTTACATGCTACACGCTTCAACACTTGGCGGTCCCCTTCTGTGTGCATGTGTGGCCTATCACTTCGCAGCTGAGTCGTTGTTGCTCATAGACGTTTCCACTTCACAATAACAGCACTTACAGTTGACCGGGGCATCTCTAGTAGGACAGAAATTTGACGGTGCCACGTTGAAAGTCCCTGAGCTCTTCAGTACGGGAAATTCTACTGCCAATGTTTGTCTATGGATTTTGCATTGTGTTGATGATGGTGTTGGAGTCGTGGCCACGCAGTCGTGGGTAGTCATTGTGTCATTAAGCCTAAGAGTTCTTGGGGACAGGAATGATGGGGTTCATCTTAAAACATGTGAGGATAACAGACTGGGACAAGGACTGTTTGAAAATGACTGTGAATATGCTCTGAGAACGTGCCATGGAGTACTGTCGGGCCCCGCAGCCTTGCAGGTGTTGACCTGATTTAAAGATCTTTTTCACGTCAGAGAGCAAGATCACCCAATCCTCTGGGTCGGTGACGGCCCTCACACCTGGCATGATGTTGTTGTTATCAAAGCTTGCATAAAATTTAAAATTCATTGAGTTTGTCCGGTACAGAGGAATCATTGGGCAGATCACAGTTGGATCGTCCTTTGTAATCTGTAATGGACTGTAGCCCCTTCCACATGCGGCGGGCGTCGGAGCCTGTATAGTAGGATTCAACCTTATTCCTATATTGTCCTTTTACTCGTTTGATTACTCTGAGGAGGTCATATAGAGACTTCTTGTACTTATTCCTGTCCTCGGATGTAGCCTCAGGTTTGTCTACGATAGCTCTGTGTGTGGTGGCCCTGTCCTTTAGTTTAGCTCCAACCTCTGTGTTACTCCAGGGCTTTTGATTGGGGAAGTAGCGAACCCTCACCGAGGGGACAACGTCGCTGATAATGAAGCCGATGACGGAGGTGGTTAGCTCGTCAATGTTATTTGCGTTCCAATCAGCGCTAGCAAAGCAGTCCTGTAGCACAATCTCTGATTCTTATATCTTAACGGAGCGAGTCATGGGTACATCCTGAGTTTCTGCTTGTAAATAGGAAGAAATTAGCCTAGATTTCACCCCCAAACACACTCCCTTTTCCCTGGACATATAATGTCAAGAAATCTGTCAATTATAAGAAATGATTTCTATGAACAGCGTGACGTGAAATGGAACTGTTAAATGATATGCAATGTCTAAATCTGTCTTCTTAGGCCTTCTCTGCTCTGCTATCTGCATGCTGAATAACACTCAGGGTGCATTGTCGTAGCTTACCGTATTTAATTACACTAAGTCGCCATGAATTCGAAGCGCACGCATTGTTTATGCTAAAACTGTAGATGCGTCACTGAAAGGTAGTTAACGCGGTAATAAAAATGGCTGCTACTGTTGGGCCAACCTGCTTCCAACCCACTGGGAACACCACGTCATTTCAATGTGGATAATTGGGTAATATTTGGTTGAGACGCTGATCAATGAGATTACCACTTGTATTCACCCATTCAAAAAGACAGGCAAAAGTTAGTTGAATATGCTTTCAACCATTTTAAAAGCACAACCAAATTCCAATGGAAAAACAATGACGGAGTTTTGGGCTTAGCTTTCACCTAACTGTCTTTCACCGCCCTTTCAGCCATTTAATAGCACAGCAATGTTCAAATGGGAATACAGTGTCAGCTATTTTGTTCATTTATACAACGGATGAAAGTGTTATCACTGTCCTAATAGCAGAACCAAATGACCTGGATTGCAGTTGAAATTCCATTAAAAGTATGTGGCGCAAGAGATCAAAGCCGTTCTCCGTTCGAGATTCTGCGCAGATTGTTATATCAATTGTGAAGATTTCTGGAGACCTGCGATGACCTATGCTTGCTATCTTGAACAAGCAAGCTTTATATCATTACATAAGAAGACATTAATATTTACAGTAACCTCCAAATGTGGCCATGGATGTCTTACACATTTTAAGGTTGAATGTTACGTTAGTTTGCAAGATAAACTTTACTTTAGGCTATTTAATGTACTACAAAGGTAATATTGAATTGTGTTTAGTTGACAATGCAACCAAATATCAACATATCAACATTTAAAGGAGATGTATCTACTGCTTGGACAGTTCCGTCTGAGCCTCTGACTTAAATTTCAAGTCTGGCTTTGATTCCAGTTGGTTTACAAATGAGTTAATAATTGATTTGTTGGATACATCTCAACCAGAAATATAAATAAAATAATAGGACTAAATCAAATCAAATGTTTAATCAACTTTAAATTCACTTTGATTTGATTTGAGTCCTATTCTTTCACTTAGATTTTTGGTTGAGATTTGAATCCAACTACTTAACTTTATTTAACATGTATTTAACTATTTAATTAATTTATAGATAAACTGGATATCAGTAAATATCGATATTCATCTTAATTGGAGATCAAATCCAATGTATTTTCCACCTCGAGTCCATGTCACAATATGTTGAGACAACGTTGATTCAACCACTTTGTGCCCAGTGGGAAATAATAATCACTTGGAGACATCACAACTGGTGGGAGGATGTGCCGAGAAAGAGAAGAGCAACAAGTTCCAGGCCATGGTGATGAAAGACATCCGTTTCTCACTAACCATACATGAGTACACCACCAGCCAGAAACGATTGATGAATATAAATATAAATACCTTCCAAGAGTACTGGACCCTGGGGATGGTTAAACTCCCAGGTAGCCTGCCAGGTGAAAGGGTGAAGGAGATGTTGGTTGTGCAATCGGCCTCATACAACCTCACAATGCAAGACCACATTGTGTGCAGCACTACAGATGGTGCATCAGTTAAGGTGAAGTATGGGAAACTTGTCATTCCAGAGCTACAGCTGTGCTACTGTGACAGACTGTAATATACTGCCCTCAAGCTCAACCCCTGGCCCCAAGTGACAGTGATAAGAATGATGCTGATTATGAAGAGGAAGATGGGGAGTGTGAGGAACACACGAGCTCAGAGGGGAGCTGCCCAGCACAGTGGAGAAAGTTAGGAGGATTGCACGTCACTTTCGCAAATAAGGGGGTTAGCGATGACAAGCTACAGGGAAACGTGAAGGAAGAAATCGAGAAAAGACCCAAAAGATTCAACTGGATTGCCGGAACAGTCCGGCAGATATGGTGGAAATGCATGTGAGGTGGCACAGGGCTGTGAACAAGCCCTGACCGACGCACAACTGAAGCTGCTGATCAAGCTCTGTACTTGCCTTAAACTGGTGAAGATGGGTGTGGAGTCACTGTGCCAACTGGACTGCACCATCATCAAAGGTGCCATCGAGGCCAGGTTTGTGGAGAGGAAGCAGAAGAACTTAATGTCCTTCTTTAGGTATGCTGACATACTATTTCTCTTTTATTATAAGGTATGCCTATTAGGCTAATTAAATAAATGAAATTGTCTTTTATGTTTTTTATGCAAAATGGGTTAAGCTACATGGCTGTTTTTTAAAATTTTATCTTTAATTTATCTTTTCATTTTCATACCCATAGGTACTGTACCTCCTGAATCCCGGAGCGCTGAGGTGAGAGAGAGAACAAAAAAGGAAACCGATTTGCTGAAGATCTTGTCTAAGGAATTCACCCTGCTCGAAGCAACCAACAACAGGTCAAAACACATCCAGCTCCTGTTTGAGAAGCTCGCTACAACCCAGGTCACCTCTGTGGAGGCCGTGAGAATTAAGGCTCACGTTATTCTACATTTGTTTGTTTTTATTTGTGGTCTTGAGAATCAGTCAGCTACAGTTGCATTTCATTTCATTACGTTGTGTAGCCAGAAGGCTTATGTTTCATTTATTTTATGCTATTGTGATGTGGTTCTCTTGGCGGTGGAGGTTTCAGTGAGGAGGCAGCAAGATGGTGACTGTGCAATGCCCAAGGTGAGATGTTTATTTACAGTGAAGTAGGGAAATAAGTCAAAGCAAAGCAATAAACAAGACAATGGACAGACCGGCACATAGACAAGACACCTCTCTCATCGTTGTATCTGTAAAGACCTACAGTGTCACTTTTAGTTTCTGGTCCAAGCTACGAGATTGGCCGCCCAAGTTCAAATACAGTATACCCTGCCAGATGATTCTGCAGGCCCTATTAAGGAAAGACTTAGTCCTCCTCTCCTCTCAGCTAAGATGATTCATTTTACATAAGGGAAGTACTGTACAGAAGTTATTAAGCAGATGGTGGCCTGTGAAATGTCAAAAGTAGGCTGCATTTAGCTATAGGTACAGAAAGCTACTCTGAAAATATAGTTGACCAAGCTACCAATTACTTCACACTGGAAGAAGTTAACCTACACTACAGCTACTCTTAATAAAGTTACTTTGAAAAGTAGTTCACTACATTCACACTACTTTTTGATAAATGATCATATCTGAAATGACATAAGACTACAAATTGTAAGTCAGATGTTAATTTATCCTATTAAACCAAAACTATGTTTTGAGTGAGAGTTACACAGGTCTGATACTGAAAAAGAAAGGACATTCTTGCCTACTTCACCAGTAATTTAATTTTGCAAAAAACTAGCGTGTAATTCCAATAGTTAGCTACACTGCTACATGGCAAATAAGTAATTAACTACTGAAAACACTACCAAGATTGGAATTTGGTTAAACTACCACCAAGCTACTGCAAAACATTGTTAAATTACTAGTTGAACAACATGTAGTTCACTACTCCCCAATACTGTTACAGGTATAACTGCACAGATTCATGTGACTTCAGCAAAGACTATATTCACATGCATTTAAGACAATAACTACTATTTATGTTAATAGCCAATTGTTCAAAACGTGTCTTTCTTTCAGTTGGTTTCCTTGTACTTTGCTGGTTCTGACAAAGCAGAGGAAGAAAGGGCCACACTATCCTCCCATCATTCCAGCACCTTTCATCCGCAGGGCCTGACTTTTTTGTTGTTGTTGATCTGTGGTACAGATAGCATTGAGAGAAGCATTCGATTGAAATCTAAAAGAAATGCAATTTCCTGAAGCTAAAAAAGCCCCTTCAATAATATGAAGCAGTGTCTTGGAGATGCACATGTAGATGCCTTATTGTTAAGGCAAGCATTTCGTGCCTAATCCTCGTTCTAATACTTCTTCTGTCAAGCAATTACAATGGCTGTTGAGTACAAAGGGAAAGACTTCCCTGCGTCACGCACAGCGATCCGCTCTGAAGACGGCGAATATTCACTCCGAGTGCCCTGCCCACACCACTCACATCAAAGCCCCGATAGGTCGCTGGCACATTCTGCAAAATATTTGCTTGATAAAAGCTGGCAGATTTGCCATATAACAACATAATAAGAAAAATACCCACATAAGGAAGTGGTAAGCCCCTCTCTTCCAGCTCGGACTCCTCTGGATGCGAAAGGCAATATCGTAACATGATGAAGTAGGTCATGAAAATGGAAGACAGCTGTGATATATTTCCTTGAGTTCTGGACACAGGGAATCCACGACTTAATGTTTAATGCTATGATAAAAATGCATTTATTGATCTAGAAGCAGGAAATCAGATCGCATGAGATGTGCTCCTCGGTGATGGAAGTTCAGACCTTTTTTTATTTGAAAGTTTAAAGTGTCGTTGTGGTCCTCTTGCATGGCTAGAATTGAAGGCTAACATATTGGTATGGATACAAAGGTCCCGTTTGGCAGCAGCGAACAGTCAATTTATTCTTAAAAATGAGAGAATCAGTACCTGTTGAGCACTCATAGTAAGTGGCTTATACTGTATTTACTCTTATTGGCTATTGACCATAACATCCTTATGTCATTACCGAATGCAATCTGTCATCCTCTGTCCTCAATTTATAATGCTTTGCTAATAATCCCTGGATTAATAATGGAGTTATCAGTGGTACATAAACACCTGTTGTAACGATTCTCGTCGTAGGTGGAAGAAGGAGAGGACCAAAGCGCAGCGGGGTTAGTGTTCATATTATTTAATAATAATCAAAACTGAACAACAAAAACACAACCGAAACAGTTCTGTCTAGTGCAGACACACAAAGACTGAAAATAACCACCCACAAAACACAATAGAAAACAGGCTACCTAAATATGGTCCTCAATCAGGGACAACGATTTACAGCTGCCTCTGATTGAGAACCATATCAGGCCAAACACAGAAATAGAAAATCATAGAAAAACTAACATAGACAACCCACCCAACTCCCGCCCTGACCATACTAAAACAAAAGACATAACAAAGGAACTAAGGTCAGAACGTGACACCTGTAGTGTAGTTAGGTAGGCTATGGAGGCAATGAGGACATATTATGATGTGAAGATATTGTGTGTGAATACCTTTTTTCATGTGTGCCTGTTCCTCTCATCTCAGAACTATTACCTCGCTTTTTGGCAGCGAGGAAATGGATTAACATGGTTGAATTAATTTTGAGCATTAGCTACAATAGAACTGGCATAGCGCAGCGTAGGCTTCCACTCCAACTGCAGTCACCACACATGCACATAATGTATTTTAACTGCCTGTGCATTTATAGAATGGTGTCGAAGTCAACCATATCATATGGTTAGCATCGCAAAGGGGCAGGAACAACCATGCTTGTTAAACTAAATGGTAAGAAATAAGAGCACTTCATTGAGTTGGTGCATGCTTCCACGGCCCAGCTATCTGACATGTTTGATCATGATTTGTCACGATAAGAGAAGCACACCTGTGTTGGTAGAATATGATCCAAAATGGAATGGACAATGGCAATGGGCTTCGCACATCACATTCTGAATCAATAAGGAACCCTGGACACCATGGGGTGTTCACATCATGGGAGTGGACCAGACGCACATATGTGGGAAACATCACAAGGGTTACTGGGTAGGGCCTTCTGCTTGTCAGGTCCGAGGTATGGGGAGGGGGAGGAGCGAGCGAAGACATGCAGGCCAGATGTAGACACTGTGTTACCCTTCCCTTCCATATGGGAATATTTACATCCCCTTTGTGTTGTACATAGATGAAAGCAGGAGGTCCATTTGAGTAGATTTTATGACACATTTTCAGCAAATTTGCAGCGGAACTTTAAATGCCTTGTAAAATCCGTTCCATAGTCTGCAAGACCACCCCATTAAGTCTGATACCCTTTGTGAATGAGGCAAATATGAACATGGACTGTATATACTGTATCAGTATATTCAGTAGAAGGAAGTCATGGGAAATGTGTTTCTGAGGCTAAGTATTACATGCTAAAGTAAATGTCAAATAAACTCTTCAAAACGGCCCCCCCAAAACACTCAGGCAGATGATGAAGGCAGAACACCATTATTTTATTGTGGAAAAAAAGAAACATTGGGAATGTCTAGTCTGGCACGTTTTTTTTATATTACAAAAAAGCAAAGGCTACAAATCTTGATAATTTATACAAATACAACTTTCCAAAAATATAACTTTAGAAACTCTGAGTGCTCTGTGAGCATGAGTCTGCAATACAACCCACCGCTTGAAATCCCTGAGCAGAGACACAGAATGAAACACTTATTTCCATCTTCAGACACACACTCTTGTTTGTTCATCAACACTTTATACACAAGACAAATTAGCACAACTTGTGATGGGGGTGTTGGGGGAGAAGGTGTGAGGGTAGAATACTTCATGATGATAACTGAGCTCAACACTTCATTATATCAGACAGATAGACATGGTGATCATAGCTAAATACACCACAGTTGATGCAGTTGAGACAAACACAACCATTACGACAGTAAGAACCAGTAGAGCTATCGAGCTCCAGCCGGACAGACAGACTGCCGTGCTGTGCTTTCAAAAGACTGACAGACAGACATGAGAACAGAGGTTACGTACAAGAGTGGAACAGGGCTCATACATGCTTAATGTTCAAAAAGAACAAGGCAACTATCATACTACTAACTCCATAAAGCACTGGATATGACCTCTGAGGATGGGGTCACTGTGTAGGGAAGTGGATAGCACAAGAAAATGCAATGTTTAAATACTTTTGGCGTTTTGCTAGTCATTTCAATTATCATGAAATTTGTTTTCTTTGTGTCAAGTGCAATATTTGAGTGAAATTAAGATGCTTCTGTTCGAATTTTGGACTCAAATGGTTGTATTTTTTCAGACAGAATCGCAAGGAAAAGTTTTCTAGACATACGTGTACAGGTATATCACATTTCATAAAGTGAAATGGATCAATACTTATCTTATCTTACTAATCATATCTTCAACATACACTTGGAAATGTAACACAGTGCCAGCTGGTTTATATGCCAAGATAACACAAAGAAATAACTTACAAATATTCAACCGCCCGGTGGCTGTGGGCTTCTTTACAATAAACATAAATGTCATA